>NC_142935.1:51867491-51889991 GCF_046866305.1 Octopus bimaculoides
ATCTCTTATTTATCATACAAGTTTCCGTCAGTTCTGTCTGGATATATGAAGTAAGTGGCGCAATGGCCCAGTGGTTAGGGCAGTGGACTCACAATCAGAGGATCGTGGTTTCGAAAACCAGACCGGGCGAAAACACCTAAAGCTCCACAAGGCTCCAGCAGGGGGTGGTGGCGACCTCTGTTGTATTCTTTCGCCCCAACTTTCTCTCACTCTTTCTTCCTGTTTCTTGAGTAATGCTGCGATGGACTGGCGTCCCGTCCAGCTGGTGGGAGAAACACATACGCCATAGAAAACGAGAATCTGAGCCTATGAGCCTGCCTAGGCTTTAAAAGGGCACATAAATAAATAATATGAAGTAAATAAAGATTTGTAGGGTTTGAACTCAGAGCTACAGTACCAAACCAAATTGTATGAAGTTTCTTCTATATATTTGTCTGCTAATTTTTTTAGCTGTAATAGACATAGACTCAATCTCGACTCTCCTACCCTTTAACTCAGTGATACAACCAGTTACATGACAAATAAAAGAAGAAAGAGCTGCAGCACAGCTCAGCTGCTACACAGTTTCAACTGAGTAAACTGGAACAAACTGAAATGAATGGACTTGCTCAAGGACACAACATGCGACCCACTATAGGAACTGAAACCACACATTTCTATGATTATGAACAGAACACCCTAACAACTAGGCTGTGAATCACTGTATAATTTATTTGTCTGCCTGCCTATTTTTCTATTTGTCTTCATGTCTAAGCTTTATGTTACAAGCCATACAGGGAGTGCTATAATTATCAGATAAACTTCCAACAACCTAAACATAGCTGTACCTGGCTTTTAGAACCAGTTTGCCTTCTATCACTAATGCTCCAGAGAAAGGTATCAGAATCAAAACCTCCATAAGTTAAATCAATAGAGTCAATGATACGCTGATTGATACAAGAGACTGATTACAAATAATTAACAGGAAATAGTTATTCAGTTCATCAGAATGTGTGTGTGTGGCGTAAATAGCTTATCTGTTTTACCTGCCTTTCATCAATTGTCAAATCTTTTATAATATTTCTAAGCTTATACAGGTGTGCTATCAGCAACTTCTAGACATTGTATCTAACAATATCACCCTTTCACATCATGATACAGGTATTCACACAGCTATGTTTACTCAGCTTTTGATTTAGATCTTCTTCATACATACATACATACATACATACATACATACATATGTATGTATGTACATACGTATGTATGTACATACGTATGTATGTATAAAGATCTCAATTAAAAGCTGTGTATATATATATATGTGTGTGTGTGTGTGTGTGTGTGTGTGTGTGTATGTGTGTGTGTGTTTGTATATATATATATATATATACACACACACACACATATATACTCACCTACATATACCTACATATAAGTACATGAATATGTATACAAACATACACACATATATGCACAAACTCACATACAATACACACGCACACACACAAACACACACAAACACACACACACATACACACACTCACACATAAAATGGAGGCACACACTGTGGTGGCTTAGGTTTGTGACTCACAATCATTAGGTCATAGGTTCGATTCTTCAGTCAGGTAATGCATTTGTGTCCTTCAGCAAGATACTGCATTTCACAATGCTACAGTACTCTCAACTCAAATCTGTGCCAGAGTCAGCTGTACATTGAACCTACAACTGGCTAGCATCCCATTCATTGATGAGTCTTATACTTAGTTGCTTGAGTGCCACCATGGAAACCAAGATAAGCATCTGCAAAATAAGATAAATAGAGAAAGACAGTTCCTCAAGGTGCAATACAGTGTGATTCTGCTTAAGACCATGCTGTAGGGATACCATATTTCGTTATGCAACCATAATATAGTACAAAGTATATTAAACATTTTATAAGTCAATGCTGTGTCCTACTGTGTTAGTAGTGCTATTTAATCGCTTGCTAAGATTATCTCTACAGATTCTTGAAGATGAAATGTCACAGTAAATCAGTGCTAGTTATAATTTCAATAGAAAATCTGTAAAGATAATCTTAACAAGCTTAAGACCCTGTGGTGATATAGCACACTCTGTATCCACATACCTGTGGTTGTGTGTGTGTGTGTGTAAGCATGGAAATATGCTTGAATACTGACATCCTATAGATTTGTTTGAGTAAAATAATGAATGGTGTTTATATTCCTTTGTTGATATTATGAGTAGTGACTCTACACTTTCAAAGACCTGTGAAATATAAAAAAGAAATCTCTTATTTGAAAAACAGGTAAGGGTTGGCCACAGGAAGGGTATCTAGCCACAAAATTCTTACCTCAAATATGGCCCCTATCCAGAGCCATACTAATGCAGAACAAAGGTTGTTAGATGAATGAAAATATCATCATCATGATCATCATCATCATCATCATCATCATTTATATAACCAACTGCATATGACCACATAACATTATGCTAATGAATCTAGAACACCGAATCTAGATGGCTATCTTAGTCAGTAAGTAATTGACATTGTGAAAGTGTAATGTATTCATACAAATGATTTCACCTTGCAGCAGATCTTGGCCACCAATTTTACACATTCATACATACAGACATACAGACATACAGACATACAGCAAGAGAGAGAAAGAAAGAGAGAGAGAAAGAAAGAGAGAGAGAAAGACACAGAGAGAGAAAGAAAGAAAGAGAGAGAGGCACACATACATCACACCCACATATACTATACCACGCATATGTACATTTCATATTTATTTATTAATTTTCTTTCTTTCTTCTACATTTCTCTTAAATCTATTTTATTCAACTTAAACCTGCCCCATGAATGTATCTTATTTTATAGCCCCGTGGGTGTATCCTATTTTCATTCAGTTTTATCATACACTAAGTTTTATTATAACATCTAACACATACATAAACATGCACACATATATGTGTGTGTATGTATGCATGTATGTATAAGATATATATAGATAGATAGATGATAATTCCAACCAATTCTATACTTTGTCTTCTTTCCAAGAAGAAAACTTAAATCATCTTTCAATGGTTGAAGCTTTCAAACCTCATCAGTTGAAACTCACTACATTCATGTAGGATAATATTCTATACCACCATGATGTCTGTGTTGTGTTTTTATTGGATGCAGTTGATCTCTATGAGTTGTATGTTTTGTGTCCCATTGTTTATGTAAGTCTAATGCTATTGTATAAACACAGTTGTCAATCATTCCCTGTACATTGTTTATTCAGTATTGGATTTCTCAGTGGCATTGATATTGCTTCTGTCCTTTTTGTTTTCCTGATGCCTTTATTCTTCAGTGTTTCCTATACAGTTTTCAGCAAACAGCAACTAGTTATCTAATAGTTTGTGCATCTGCGCATACATTCAAATGCACACATAGTATTTTGATATGTTATGTTGGGGATTAAATCAAAACATACCACCATTAGTTTACATGTAAAAGACATAAGACTTTTAAGTTGAGTTACGTGTATGATACAGTTGCAAAATTAGGTAAAGCTACTTTAAAATTAATCTGTAGCTTTACATAAACATTGTATGCTCTTGTTTCCCCGCCCCATATATTTTTCGCGCTTAATCTTCTTCTCTAAAAGAATATTCTAAGAATTTTATATAAAAGGTGTTTTATAAGAACTAAAATCTTTTATATGTGTGAATTTTTTTTTTTTAATATACGATTAAGTGGATAACAATGATTTGGATTTATTTCACACAAAAACACTTTGTAGAAAGCAGAAATATATATAAATTGTGTCTGGTATCTCGCAGATAATTATTTTTCTGAAACATGAAGAAGGATAATAAAAACTAAATTGGATTTGAACTCTGTACAATGCAGCTGTAAACTTTCATAACTGCAAAACCATTTTTGAGATGTGGGTTTCAAGAGACATGGCTCATCATCAAGTCATCTGCACTACTAAAGCAACTCAAAGTAATTTTTTGTCAACTATGCCATTCAGAAGGTCTTGCTGGTTACATGCCACCCACAGATGGCAGTTTGTCCATGACTGCTCTATTAAATTCCTCATGACTACCATCACAGTATCAATTATTTATTACATTGCCATATAGCTACACACTTAAAGCATTTAAACTGGCCATACCCAGCCCAAATATTCTACCTGTTTTATGGTCAAGATGGCCAGATCTGGCATCACATGCTTGCTCTATTAAAAAAATATACAATTACATCATTGAATTCTTAAAAGTACAAGACAATGCCTGAGTAATTCTTAATAATGTGAATGAATAAGCATCACATTTGAGTGATCACATTTGAATAATCTGAATTAAAGGATTAAACAGAAAGTGTAGATTCACTTAGTATATTACTGGTATGTTTTATTAACCCCCAACAGAATTTAAACTGAGACTATAAAGGGACATAACAAATAACTAAACCGCATTTTGCCCCTAGCACTCAACCAGTTCTTCTAGTTCATGACCCTTAATCATCATAATGATTATAAAGATTTACAAAAGCCACAAATTGTATGCAAAGGAACAGTGATTAGAGCTGAGTATTCCAACTGGTTAGTTACCTTGCAATGCTAAGTTGAACTAATCCTAAAGTTATCCTCAGTACAGAGCCTTTCGAAAGTTTTGACCCACCTTACTAATTTATCTGGATTCTGATTATAGGCAGTATGTGTTGGTTGGCATCTACAATAACTAATTCTAAATTCATCATACTTCGTACTAACATCCATTACCATGTTATTTTCCTCAAGTACCATTTAATAATTGTATAGAGGTTGTATGTGGTACTCTACTACGATATTCCTTCATTGGTGCCAACTGTACTGTGATAGACCTCTGCTTTAGTGCCAGTTGTAAGTTGATCACAAGACCCTTCTCTAGTCAGAACTGCAGCTTTTTCTCTCCTTTTATTTTCATTCTTTCTAGTACATCATTACCATTGTCTTCATTTTCATCATCATCATCATCATCGTTTAATGTCAATTTTCCATGTTGGCTTGGACTGGATGGCTTGACAGTCGCTGACAAGCCAAAGGATTGTGACAAGTTCCAATATTTACTTTGGCATGGTTTCGACAGCTGGATGCCTAACACCAGCCATTCCACAGACTGTACTGGGTGCTTTTGATGTGCCACTGATACTTAATACATCACCAGGTACAATCCATTGTTAAATCTTTTTTTTTTTAGTATTCTGAGGATATTGTTACCATTTGTTCTCTCTCTCTCTCTATCTATCTATCTATCTATTTGTCTGTCTGTCTATCAATTTGTCTATCTATCTATCTATCTATTTAGCAATCTCTGTTTAGCTGTTGTAAGATGTTTCTTTTACCATACCAAAATATATAGACCTATACAGCAGCTTCACTTTGAACTAACTTCAGTTTCTTGTGTGTTTCTCAAGCAACAACTGCTCCTTGTATGTGTGCTCCCTTTTTTTTTCTTCTTTTTTTCCCTTGTTTCACCCCATCATAAAACAGGGTGTGACCCCTTTTACACCATTTACCTCCTCCCTACTTAAATGAACAGAAGAATTTTCTCTATGTTTTCACTGAAGATGCCAGTTTAAGATGGCATTTCTGTCATTCTAAATGCTTTGGAACCCTATACTATTTGAAGAAAATCTGTATATCTTTCCTATTTAGAATGATTAAACCTTCAAAACATGTTCTTGCATTTAGTTTCAAAGGCATTCAGTTTTCAGGATGTATTGGTGCTTCTTTTCGTTTATTGTTTTTTTTCTGGTTTGTCAAGAATCCACTAAATTTATGAGGGTATATGTATAGTATGACACAGTGTGTACATATGTATATACATATGTGTGAGTTGGTATATGTAATTGTTGATCTGTGTGTGCTTTGTACAGTGTATCTTGGTGTGTATGTGGTGTATGTGTCTCTCTTGTATGTTGCACCATGGTAGCATCTATGTCTGAATATAAAGTCTTGTGCAAATGCTGCAATAACTAAATGTATGTATGTGTGTGTGTACATGTGCGTGTCTATGGATAGATAGATAGATAGATAGATAGATAGATAGACAGGCAGACAAATAGACACAGACATGGACAAAGGTTTTTGCATCTTCTTTCTGTAGTATTTTACCATAATTACAAACTGTTTATGCATGTGTGATTGTACATGTGTGTGTGTATATATATATATATATATATATATATATATATATATATATATATATAAGCGAGTAAAAATCACTGTCTGTTTTTTTATGTTTTATTTATATTCCTGCAAAACCAATGTGGGATATAGAATATGGAATATACAATATATAATATAAAATAAAAATGGATGGTACTATGAAATAAAGTATTGAATGTCTTATTGAATATATGGAATATGTCTTATTGAATAGATGAAATACTGAGTGTTCAATATATATACATACACAAGCACACATAGTCACATACACACACACACACACACAGTGGAAATAGGTGAGACAACGCGAGAGAATTGTGTGTGTGTGTGTGTGTGTGTGTGTGTGTGTGTGCGTACGTGTGTGTGTGTAGCATTAATGTAGCTGAATATGTAAATCTTTTAATATACAATATATATGCACGACGTATATTATTTGTATAATAGTTGGTATGTGTGTCAGGTGTATACATTCATCATACGATAAGCAAAACAATAATTTCTCAACTGGCTGGTCTTGTTATAACTGATAGGGTATCAACATCCCTGGTGTTGTTGTCATCAACACATTTATCATCATCATCATCATCATCATTATCATCATATTACACTAACATCTTAGAAACTAGTCTACCTTGTTAACTTGTTAATTTGGTTACTTAATACGCCTGCCCTCACACACACACACACGCGCGCGCGCGTACCCATTTACCTTCACATAGATGAATTATACATACATACATACAGACAGACATACAGACAGATAGACGTAGATGTATGTATGTATGTATGTATGTATATATATATATATATATATATATATATATATATATATATATATATATATATATATATCCTGTTTGATCAGAAAATTTTACAACTAATTCCCAGCTTACTTCTTACACTGATGCCTTTAACCGTTTCAAAAATACGCATCCATTGAACAAGCCAATGCAAGGGCAGCTCGCTGTTTGCAAACAATCGACTGGACCAATTAATTGATAGATACGTAAGATCTTCTCAGAAACTTGGCTTAGATGTAACTTAAAAAGCATCACAGATGACACAAACCAGAGACGATGTATATTTAGGATTTATTTATTACGGGGATTTCTTATGTCAGTATACGAACCAGGCTGTTGGAAAACAAAACCCGAGCATTGACTTCGAGTAGTAGATCGAGCTCATGTTTTAGAAAAGGCCATGAAAGATTCTCAGCTTATGGCTCTATTCTTTATGTTCAAAACAGCGTAATAATCTTCACTGAAGTGGGATCGGACCTCTAAAACGTTTTCTCTTCTTCTGCAGCAGTGCAACATCCGTTGATTTCTTCAAAAGTACTAATAAATTTACCCACTTATATGCTAACACACTTCCTAACTGAGACAACTTAGCTAAGAAAATATCGTCTGACAAAACATTTAGTGTGATCGACTTCCGTAGTGCGTACCACAATGTTACGTTGCATTCCAAGGATAAAATATTTACGAGGCAGACAGTCGATTGTATCGGGTTTAAACGCCTTAGTTCCAGACTTACAAAACAGCGCTATGTGTCTCCAACGAATTACAGACTATTTTATTAATAACATGTTGGAAGGCACGTACATCTGTTTAGATGACGTCACCACTTGTGCTAATACCAAAGAGGAAGATAACACAAATTCATTTACATTCTTCAAAGTTGCTTATAAATATTATATGACGCTGAAAATGATATAAGTAAATTTTCATCTAAATCTATCTTGAGACTAGGTTATCAAATTAGACATAACGAATTGCGTCTTGACCTCTACATGAAAGATTGCTTGCACCTATAAATAAACAATCCTTATCTTATAAGGTGGCTTTGTTCACTTATTGTTCTTGATGAATTCCTAACTTCTCTGAAATGCGAGTAACTGGCTGGACTTGAACACACATCTCGTCATTGACATCGTAGTGTAATGACAAGGATCCGATTAACACTTGCAGAGTTCCTAAGCACTTAAAAGATTTTGGTGACCCCGTATAAAAGTAGTTCAAAATATAAACAATGATAAACCATAAAATAATTTTTTATTTTTCAAAATGAAACAAAACTAACAATAAAACGGAAAATAAAGTTTATTTTTGTGTACTTCCACTTTACTTATATTTCAAAAGAATTTCCCTATTTCCCAATTTTTAATTGCAAAGTTTTTGAGCAGACCCTTACTTTGACACCGTGAACACTTCGAAATTACATTTCCGATCATACAAATAACTTCGAACATTATCTTAGCAAGTTGAAAGTGATTTCTTTGGTACTGTAAGCCATTTACCATTTCTGTGGTGGTCCGCCTTCCCTTGATGCTCTAAGTACGTGCTTATGTTGCTTAATGGTTAATCCAGCACTGACTTCACAACATTACATTTCCTAAATATATTTCATCCTTTTGGAGATGTGCGTTCAAGTTTCATCAGAATCTTCTATTTTATTCATCTCATTAGTATTCCTTTATATCTGCTTATTTTACTGTCTTTGAACAACTGATGTTTTACTATTAATGCGTTATTGATATTTCTTCAGCTGCTTAGAGATTAACTCTAATTTCTGAAATTGTAACGCCATGTTTGGCGTAAAGCACTAGTGTAGCTGGGGGGAGGGGCGGTCTGCCCCGGGCGACACTTTTAATGGGGCGGTACTTTTGAGTCTGCTGTAAGAAATATGAGGTTTTTTGTGGGGTCCAGGGGCGGCAAACGGAAAGGCCGCCTAGGGCGGCACACACTCTAGCTTTGCTAGCGGCGTAAAGTAAATTATTTAGCAATTCTGTTGCTAGATTTTTGGACTCAGTGTAAAGTTTTATCAGGCATTAACCACGTGTCTCAACAGGGTTCATTTCAGGTGACTGCTGACTCGACCAACGAAATTATTTTACTACTTCTTTTCTTTTTTTGTTTTTCTCCCCTATTTTTTTATTTTTTACTTGTTTCAGTCATTAGACTGCGGCCATGCTGGAATACTGCCTTGAAGAATATTAGTCGAACGAATCGACCCTTGTACTTATTTACGTATTTTTAAGTTTGGTGCTTATTCTATCAATCTGTTTTGCTGAAGAACTAGGTCACGGGAATGTAAACACACCACTACCGGCTGTAAAGCGGTAGTGTGGGCGAAACACACTTACACACACATATACACGGCGGGTATCTTTCAGCTTCCACTTCCCGCTACCAAATCCGCTGACAAGTTTTTATTCTGCCAAGAGGTTAGAGTAGAAGACGCTTCCCCAAAGTCCACACTGTGGGACTGACCCTGGAATCATGGTTCGTCACCCATGAAAGGAATAATATATTAATGCTAACAGCACTTCAAGTTTAATTCATTATTCCGAATACTTCCTCCAAACTGTAACAGATACACCACCAAATTTTAATTGGTTATGGCCTTTTTCTACCGAACTTTTGGTTGGGCAATCTCCAGACACAACTAAGTCTTCAGGCTGAAAATAGAGTATATATCTTAAGTCTTCAGAAAACATTATTAGATGCTACAAAGCCAGAAACTCGTTGCTCATCTCATTAGTCACTTTTTATCTTTTATTTGTTTCAGTCGTTGAACTGTGGCCATGCTGATGCACTACTTTGAAAGGTTTAGCCCAGTGGTTCTCAGCCGGGGTCCCTATGACTCTTGACGATCCACATAAGATTTTGTTACTAAAATTTATGAGCAATGAATTTGTAATATTCTTAAAATGGATTTTAACTAAGTTTTTAAAATACAATTTCTAATTATATTTATTCATGAAAATATAACGGGATATTTTTAACATCGAATGACTGTGAGGGTCCATCCGAGTAAAATACGAATCGGAAGGGTCCATAGGTAAAAAAAAACAAATCGTTGAGAACCACTGTCTTAGTCGAACAAATCGACTCAGGACTTAATTTTGAAGTCTAGGACCTTTTTGCTTGAATCGCTAAGTTATAGGGACGTAAATAAGCCTTTTGTGTTGTCAAGCTGAGAACTCACGCACGCACACACACACATATACGATGGGTTTCGACACAGTTTCCGTCTACCAAATTCGTCCACAAGGCATTGGTCGGTCTTGGTAGCGCTAATTTTGAGCGGGTTGATGGTTCATATCACTTCAGAAGCCTTTACAGAGTTGTTTTCAACAGTTCTTTAAACAGAACGAAGACATCTTTCAAAAGGCTTAAGTCGAGTAGTTCTTGTTTCAATAATTATCTTTAGTGTTTTTATAAAGTTAGATTTTTGTTTTGTTGACGATAGAAAGGGGTATGTCTACATTCATAGCTCTTTATTAATAATAAAAAAAAAAACTCCCCTTGAGATTGAGCAACAATCCGTACTCTTTGGAAACCAGAAACTAACAGCTTTGGAATGTTTTGCTAAAGGATGGGTGTATCACAATCTAAACAAAGAGAAACGAATGTTAGTCATAATAATGCAAGGGAAAAAAATCGACATAGTTCATAAAAATATGGGTGGTTATTTATTGCTTTCATGCCTCTGTGTGTGTGTACATGCACACAAACATGCATTTATGTATTATAATATTATATTATAGCGTGGCTAGAATGGGAAGAGTGGCGCTTTTGATGTATATTATGTTGAGTTTTTACGGGAGAAGACCAACTCGGACAACATATACTTTTGGTATGTCATTGCTTATATATATTTTTATAATTGACAAAAAATTACTCTCGGCCCTTAAATCACGTTTTTTTTCACAGAGGATGATAATGAAGCGTTTGATAAATGAGAGGGCGTGAAACTCTCGGCCCTTGAGTCACTTACATAAATTACAACAGATTTTTTTTTTAATGGAGGGAAAAATATATGTATACTCATGTATTGAGTTTTATATCTTCTGTCAAGGAGGGACTGGCCCGTCGCTAGACTTTGTTGCCCAGGGGTGCTTCAGAATATTCTAGATGGGCACTAATTTTATGACAATGCTAAAGTTGAGTCACTAAAGTGGAGTAAATCCACTTTATACATATCGAAAGTTATCAAGAACCTGGTGTTAAAACTTAATATATAAATGCTTCAGAAAGAAGCGTTTGTCGAGTACAGAGCATAAGAAATTATATAAATGACAAAGGAACAAGAAACTGTGCAATGAACTTCATTAGTTTACTGCTTTTTCAACCATAATGCATTCCATTATCTAGAAATATGAATATGTATATCCCGTTATGACTTCTTCGGATCTTGATATATATGTATTAATAAATGACAATTAGAACAGAAGTTTGTCATTCATTCATAGCCATTACGCATTATGCTCTGTACTGATCTGTTGGTTTACTGTAAAACATAAGTAGAGTTCAAACAAATGGTGATTAGTTTCGCTATGCCTAAGCGGAATCATAAAACAACACACGGTGGGCTTGGATATATCAAGCCAACATAAAAAGCAATATTTTTTTTTTTTTTAAATTTGAACTGTGTAGTAAGAATCGAACGCTAATGCTCGCTTTTGAAACAGGAGTGAATTTCTCACTAGACTAGAAAAGCTTTGGCATATATCTGCCTGCAACCCCACCACTCTCAACATTTTGTAATTGTATTGTATCTTCATCATGCATATTTAAAATACATTTGTTTATTTCAATTCTGCCTTTTGGTATTATAAAAACTTCAGATGTGAATTACTTTATTTATTTATTTATTATATTCAGTTACTTGAAAGTAGTGACCTTTCGCTAATAAATTCTGTTCAGCTTAAGAAATTCACAATACACCTTTCTTAGGTTCTCTCCTCTCAATGCATTGCATTTAAACTTTTATTTTCTCATGATAGTTCTACGTTGAATGTCTAACGTATGTGTTTATGTTTCTTAATAGGGTGCGTTGAGTATATATATATATATATATATATATATATATATATATATATATACACATAAAAAAACAACATTAGGGATACATATTCTTTGTGATTAGTAAACGTACAAAGAGACACATAAATCTCTCTCTCTCACATATATATATATATACATATATATATATATATATATATATATATATATATATATATATATATATATACACATACATACAATGTAGAGTGTATGTGTATTGTGAGTACAGACAGTGTGTATATATAGCTATTGTAGAAACCTAGGTCTCTCTCCCTTTCATAAGTCTGTAACCATTGTTTGAACACAGCGATCTATTTAGCCCCTTTTTTAATACATACATTCCTCCGGGCATTACCAAATTATTAGGGCTTCACTAACTTTATTCTTTACCTCTCCCCATTTCTTTGTAAACAACAAACATTAGCTGGCATTAGACTGCAAGGGAGCTTTCTTCTTTTCTTTCCTTTTATTTATTTATTTATTTATTTATCTTTTTTATCTTTTTTTTTTTTTTTAAGAATCACTTCTGATGTCCCTGGACTATGTCCCCCATGTGGAATGAATTAACAAAAGTCCACATCAGCTGCAATTCAATGGATTTTCCTCATTCAACAGCTGCCTACCATCTCTCCACCACCTTGCACAATTGGCCCTCTACAACCACTGTTGATGACATTTCTCGCACAACCACTACCTAATACTACTTTCATGTATCCCCAACACCATACCGACACACTATCACTGCTCTCCACTATCCTCGCAAGTATAAACACGACGGACCCATTTTAAAACCACCGTCCTTACCACCACCACAACCACTACTATTATCATTCCTACGACTACTACTATTATAATCATCGCATTCACCACCAGCACTATAATCATCCCTACCACCAACCCTCCAGTATAACAGCCACTAAAAACTACAACTGCATTTTGTCTCTATCACTATGACCACCATTGGCGGTAACAAACAAAAAACAGTCGCCAATATGAACGCAATTGATATGACTAGCACAGTTTAACGAGGAAATTATTTCTCTTGACGAGCACGTGAAGGTGAAAAGGAGTTCTCTCTCTCTCTCTCTCTATATATATATATATATATATATATATATATATATATATATATATATGAACACACTATCTACTACATATGTGGAAATCTGTGGGTGTGTTTGTGGCGTTGTTATCTAACTCCCCCAACATTGTTTTTATCGATTTTGATGAAACTTGACACATGAGTAGAACTCATGTCTGGAAAACTAGTCACATATTTAGATTGTTGAAAAAAAATTGATATTAGGGCTCCTGGAAGGGATTCTTAGATCTACTACATATAACTAATATATTATTTTTTATTTGAATGGTCATTCTCTACGGAAAAAAATACGAAACGCTTAAATAATTCAACTTTTAAATTAACACCCGAAATAACTTAAACGTAAAAGTTTTATAAGCATAATTAGATTAAACTATTGATAAGTAAGTACCATCTATTTCGAAAGTTTACAAAGACCTGCTCTAATTTAATAGAATTTCTAACCATACTCACAAACATGAAAAAATTAGGTTGTAGGAGACTATCTAAAGCATCTTCCCACAGAACAATAATGTTACAGAGGTATACTAAATGAAAATGCTTAACATAGCAACCGACGAATCCTGAATAGAAATAACCCAGTTCGACCAAACTATTTAGCATGAAGTAGTCCGGCATACCTAGACTAGCTCAGGCCCACATTTCTTCTTAAGCGAATGTAGCAACGAATATAACGTTTTGTTATATTAGCTAAAAGCTGTCACAGGACGAATTCTTTATTTGGTTCGTTTGAATCTACAGCCAAGCTCGAAAAACCAGTTTTGGTCAAGAAGCGAACGCGTGATGGTTAGTATGAACTTGACGTGAAAACTGTCTTATAAGGCTTCACTAAGAGTATTCGAACCTCTCAGACTAACAGAACCTAATGCAATGACACCATGAATAGCTCCTCTTTCTTAAACCAAGTCATGGTAAATAATGTCCTTATGCAAATGTTTTGACAGCTCACCTTTATTGATTTTTACCATTGAATTTACGTTAGTTACAGAACGGCAATTTGGATTGAAAGAAAAGAAGGGCTTCTCATCTATGCTCTAAATCAGGTATGAGGAAACTTTTCGAGAAGCGAACCGCATGGGACAGGGCACACTATCAGGCAAGGTGTATGAAACAACATGCACCATCAGGCGAGCCGCACTACTGAAAAAAATAATAATAATAAATAATTCCAGTTAGTTTTTGTTAGGTGTGCTATTCAGAAAGTCCTACGGGTCGCAGTTTGCTCATGGCTGCTCTAAATCCCTTAAAAACAAAGCTACTAGCATTGGCAAATTGGCTCAGTTATCGCATGGCTAAGGAAAGTACCTTTTAATGAAGATTTCCCAAACATTTAGTAGGGAATTCATCTCTTGCAATTTCCATGGCTAACGTTCATTCTAAAGAAAGCAAATACTGTGAGTTGATCTAGTTAATAGTAAATATCTTTGCAGGTCATTTTTCTATTTAAGTTATTGTATTCAAATTCACATGTTTACTTTACTTCTATTTCTAACCGGAGGTTTCTATGTATCATTCATTTATTTGATATACTTGTTTGCATCAGATATGATTGTTGCTGTTTGCGTAAACCATTGTTCATACGATGGATTTTTGTACGCATGTTTACCGCCTTCTGAATACACACACATATATATATATAAAGTAAACAGAAACTTGAGAAATTACACCGGTAGTAAACGGATACTTTTATCCCTTAGACTGTTATTCCAACCTCTAACTCTACTAACCTATATATATATATATATATATATATATATATATATATATATATGTGTGTGTGTGTGTGTGTGTGTGTGTGTGTGTGTGTGTGTGTGTGTATCAGGCGTATAAGAAGCTTGCTTCAAAACCACATGGTTCTGGGTTCGGTCCCACTGTAGGGTACCTCGGGCAAGTTTCATCTATTGTAGCCTCGGCCCAACCCAAAGCCTTGTGAGTGTATTGGGTAGACAGTTGTATGTATGTATGTGTGTGTATATATATAGATCGCTCGCCACTACACATTCTTTATTTTCTCTCCCTATTTCTTTCTGTGTTCCTTTCTGTGGAAGAGCGTAGGCTCGAAACGTTAAAGACTTTTTCACTTCCCGAGCGTTAAACTAATACAACTGTTTGCTGTGAGTTTCTTTTGTTACTTCCACGAGTGAACACGCAAAATATAATATATATGACTTTTACTAAAATCAAGGGAGTTTTTACACACCCGTAAAATCTACATATATATATGTGTGTGTGTGTGTAATAAAAGAGGTTTTTTTGAAAAAATAATTAACATACTAAATTTTACCTATACAAGTAATTGTATCATACATGGTAATACTAGTTGTTGTTGCTGGCACTCCGTCGCTTACGACGACGAGGGTTCCAGTTGATCCGATCAACGGAACATGAAATTAACGTGCAAGTGGCTGAGCACTCCACAGACACGTGTACCCTTAACGTAGTTCTCGGGGATATTCAGCGTGACAAGATTGGCCCTTTGAATTACAGGCACAACAGAAAGTAAGAGAAAGTTGTGGTGAAAGAGTGCCACCATCCCCTGCCGGAGCCTCGTGGAACTTTAGGTGTTTTTGCTCAATAAACACTCACAACGCCCGGTCTGGGAATCGAAACCGCGATCCACTGGGCCATTGCGCCTCCACGGTAAAACTAGTAATGGTTATTAAAATAAAATGAGATTTCACCAGGTAAAAAGAAAGATGATAATTTCTAACAAGAAAAAGATTTAACTTTAAAATGCGGAAAACACTGAAACATTTCTGTGCCTTTGAAAACCTTTTGAATCGACTTGATACCGATATAGGTTGAAAGGTGGAACACATAAGAAGCTCTAACCAAATAGCAGCACTGACCTCACTAAGGTTTTTTGAAATAAAAAAAAAATAGTTGTAGAGATATGTTTCAACTTATCCTATGTAAAATGAAAACCATTTAAAAAATTTAACAAATTCACTTCGTTAAATATTTCACTGTATGCATTCATAACTGATAGCATTCTCGACAAACGCATACACACAGACAAGGTAAATAAATATCAAACTTCACACTTAAATTGAGTCAGTCCTTTATTCACTATTACACTCAAAGAAGGAAAAAACTTGACAATCCTAAGTATTGCGTTGACCTGGATTGTCGGACACTGTATCATGTGTATGAGGTAGTAAATGGGGTACGACATCTACTACTACTACTACTACTACTACTACCATCACCACCGCCACCACTTCGGGAATAGAGTAGTAATCTGGTCTCATTAAGTCCTATCAGCAACATCTAAATAAACAATATTCGAAGATACACCTATAATGAGTCATGGTAGTTATAATTATATATACGAGTAGAAAATCTTTAATTGAAGGCGCTATTGGCTAAGATAGGGAAGGCGTGTTAGGGAAAAGAATGAGGAGACGGTCAGAGCTTGTGTGTGTGTGTGTGATATGTGCGTGTTTGACTAAAGAGAAACCAAGCAATCGCAGTAAATCTATCAGTTACAAAAACAATAGCCCCCCCCCCTCGCCATAGCAACGATGACAACAACTACAAATGTAAAACGCTTATGAAAAAGAACAAGACAAAAAAAAAAAGGAAAACAAGGAGGAAAAAGTGTGGGTAAGGGACAAAGATAGCTCCAGGTAGAAAACATACACCTGTTAATGTGAAGGAAATACCAGACGAACTATTTCACTTTATGTACAATATTTCTTGTTCTTGACCTCAATACTACCTACACATTGTGACAGATTTGCTTCATGAATGAACTTAAATCTAATCTTTATGCTTATCGTTTTGTCCAAGCTTGTGTGTGTGTGTCTGTAATACGAAATATATATATATATATATATATATATAGGTAATCTTCAATTTTAGGGGGATAAAAAAAAAAAAATATTCAAGGGAAGTAACTGAACGTCTTACCAGTATTCTCCGTACATCCCTGTTTATAAATAAATCACACACGTGATTTGATTGACGTTAGGGTTAGGATTAGAGTGTGATTTATTTATAAACAGGTAGAAGAAAACGGATAATACTGGTAAGTCGTTCAGTTATTTCCCTTGAATATTTGTATTTATTTTTTTATCCCCGTAAACTTGAAGATTACCATATATATATATATATATATATATATATATATATATATATATATAAAACAAATAATAAATGAGTATATGCATATATACGTACAGGTATGTGCATACCTACGTCTACCTGTATATATAGGTGCATATCTGGGTACAGGACATTGCAAACAAAACGTAGACAAGAAAATAATAATAACCAGAGTACAGAAAACACACAAGCCACATAGAGAACATTTTCCTTCATCAGCTACCCCCGTTTTAACACCGGCGTTTCGAAGAGTTACACACACACACACATATAATTATATACATATCACACACGATAAACATTGACCTAGCCATAACTCGGAGCTTCGTGGACAATGAGAGAATTTCACGGAAGAAATCATTTTCTTGAAGAAAATAAAATAGTGACGGTGTGAACATTTGAGAACCACAAAGAAATAATAATCAACAACGTGTGTGTGTGTGTGTATGTTTACACTGATATTGCAGAAACTCTGGTTAAGGAATTCTATACTTATGTAAGACAGTAATAATTTCGGGATACAGCCTGTTATACTGCTTTTCCGAAATTCTCATAAATTTTCACAATTTAAAAAAGACAAAAAAAGCTATAATCAGGGTACATATATGACGCAGGCGTTGATGTCTGGTAAGAAGCTTGCTTCTCAATTACATGGTCCCGGATTCAGTCCCACTGCGTGGCACCTTCGGCACGTGGTTTCTACTTCGGACCGACCAAATCCTTGTGAGCGAATTTGGTAGACGAAAACTGAAAGAAATCCGTCACGCGCGCGAGAGAGAGTTTTTGTTCGCCGACCACTGCTTGACAACCGATGTTGGGGTGTTTACATCGCCGTAACTTAACGGTTCGGCAAAAAGCAACCAATAGAATAAGTACCAGACGGTCAATATAAAGATCCTCACCCGGGAACAAAAACAAGAATTAACCAGCCTGGTAGGTGTTAACAAGTATGTGGAAAACGAATATGAAAAGAAAAAAACAAATGCGCGCTGACGACCCTGGGGTGGGGAGGGAATTTTCGCTGTCAAAATGTAAAAATGAACGGTTGTTTTGTCTGTTTTTGTATGCGTTCTAGTAAAAGGCTTGAGGGTATATATATATATATATATATATATATATATATATATATATATGTTGAAAAATTGAAATTTTACAAACCAGCATTTTTTTTTTTCAGAATCGTAATCTTCGTATTTTTCTACGTATTTCGCAAAAAAAAAAAAAAAAAAATCCGGGGAAAGTAAAAAATAAGGAGGAGGATGGGGAAATTGAAATTTTGAAAATGCGATTTTTTGAAAATTGTTTTTACACAATCGGATCCTCCATAACCAAATACGTGGGATTCCGTAAAAAAAAAAAATCAATATATATCCATTTTACTGGAAGTTATGACGGAAAAATCGGATCTTGAGAATTTTCCGAAAGTCCCCCCCCCCCCACCCGAGGGTCGTCAGTGCACATTTTTTTTTTTCATATTCGTTTTCCACTTTTTCTTTTTGTTCCCGATTGAGGATCTTTATATTGACTTACCAGACTTTAAAAATGTAAGAACTGGACACCATTCGTTCGAATAAAAGTTCTTGAAAGCCCTGCTCCAGCGTAGCCGCAGTCTAGTAACTGAAACAACTAAAAGATAAAAGATAATATGTATTTAGTATGACATTTCAAAATTCTCGACTTACCCCCATCTCTCCCCCTCCCCCATTCTCTGTATGTTTTTGTTGCTTATAGCCTACCAATTCAATTCTTCAAATATATATTTTTTTTCTCCGTTTTATTTTTCGTTCCTCTCTCACCAGCACTTTTGCCAATACCTACCTTGTTTTCTCTCTTCCTCAACCACACCTTTATTATCATTCGATTATCCTTAGAGGCCTTCCTGTATCAGAGGGCCACATCTGTATCATCCACCCCGCCATTTTCTTTTTTTTTTTTTTTAACCTTTGTATCCTATGTATAAGTGGAGGCGCAATGGCCCACTGGTTAGGGCAGCGGACTCGCGGTTTCGATTCCCAGACCGGGCGTTGTGAGTGTTTATTGAGCGAAAACACCTAAAGCTCCACGAGGCTCCGGCAGGGGATGGTGGCGAACCCTGCTGTACTCTTTCACCACAACTTTCTCTCACCCTTACTTCCTGTTTCTGTTGTGCCTGTAATTCAAAGGGTCGGCCTTGTCACGCTGAATATCCCCGAGAACTACGTTAAGGGTACACGTATCTGTGGAGTGCTCAGCCACTTGCACGTTAATTTCACGAGCAGGCTGTTCCGTTGATCAGATCAACTGGAACCCTCGACGTTGTAAGCGACCGAGTGCCAACCTATGCATGTGTCCCTTCTTTTTCAGTGTATACCGTGTATACTTTCTTTCTTCCTGTTTTTATTTAAAATTTTTCATTATATGTAAACCTCCACATTTTATATTTGTCTTTGTATTGTCCCCCTCATTTTTCGCTCTTGTGGCAAATAAATAAAATCATCGTCATCATCATTATTATTATTATTATTATTATCAACATACTCGCCAACACCTACCCGTGCCCCACCCCGTCACTCCTTTGTTTGTGCACCAATTCAACTGTTCTGGGTCATACAATAAACTTTAATCATGCAGCACATTTTCCACTGTATGAATCACCCACGTCGCCCTACTCACACCTCTTGACATCATTCCTCCACTGTTTTCAGTTTTTCGTTTCATTTTTGCGTTAGTAAACATCAAATAATATTGTATAAGTTCTTCGCTCCTTGCAGCAGATGCTATTGCTGATAATGATCTAGAGAATAATGCTCTTCTTTTTTTTTCAAATAACTTCCATTGCAACACCTCCGATCACACTGCAGTTAATTTTTTTTTTTTTTTTTTTTTGTAGTGTGGACATACTCTATACTATGTTATTACTGAATTCTTATTCATTCGCTTATCATTTCACTTCAAATGTTTTTGTTTTTTTCTTTTTCGATTTTTTCATGCATACATATTGTACTACGTGCATTAAGGGTGCTTGTGTGTTTTGTTTTTTGCTTTCTTTCTTTTTTTTTGTTGTTGTTTTTTTTACCCCCACGAAATAAATCCGTTGGTGCACGAACATCGCCTTGCGGAATTTTGCATTATAGCAAGATATTGAGGAGCGTAGGATTCCATATCAACGTGGGTGGTGCTTACGCACGCACACACACACACACACAGAGTAGATAGACAGACAGACAGACAGACAGACAGATAGCTAGCTAGATAGATAGATGGATAGAGTTATGTGTCGTACAGTTGCTGTAAAAACCGCTCCCAATAAAATATTTGGAATAAGTAGCAAATTATGTTGAATCTTTCAGCTTGAAATATTCACTTTGATAATAATTTGAGTATTAAGTACTTTCGAACAAAGATGATATTATTATGTATACATTTGTGTGGAGGTGAGTGGGGGACAGCATTTTTTTAAAACATTTTATGTTGAAAGAGGTCACACATGGAGACGAAATGTCTTTGACAACCATGACTAATTCAACAACCAAATGGTTAACTAAACAACCGATTAGGTAGTTTGGTAAGTAGTTAACCAATTAACGACTAATAAAAGAAGTGAAATAGAACTAGTGCGTGTGTTTGTTATTGACATACTGACCGTCCTGAGGTACAACAAAAATAATTACCGTACTGATGGTTTTCTCTTTTTGCCCCACTTTTGTTAAGTGGGACTGAACCTGGAACCATGTGGTTGGGAAGCAAGTTTCTTACCACATAGTCACGCGTGCACCTATTTGATTTACCCCCCCCCCCCCGCACAATATGGGAGGGGGGTAAATTTACCTTAATAATGATATATTACTAAAATTACGGAAATCATGGACTTGTACCGTGGCATAGCTTGAAGGAAGAGACAGAGACGGTCCATCTTGGGCGATGCTTTTATGGGGCGGATCTTTTGTGTCTGCTATGTAAGTATGTATTGGGTACGTGGGGGTTGACAAACTCAAGTACTGTACAGAGAGGCCCACACTCAAGTTACGCCACTGCTAGGAACACAGCAGCAAAGCAAATTCTGAATGTTATTTTGCTATGGCGAAATGCTTTATGAAAAAATAGCATCAAGAAAACGCAGATGACATTTGATACATTCCTCAAAGAACAACCAATGTAAAAGAAAGAATCAGAGCCTGAATCATTATTCGAGATACAAACTCTTGTGTCCTATTTTCCACTATTGGTTTCCAACTGAATTTATTAACGAGTAGACTTGTGTAATTTTGATTAAAGATGGTTGATTTTATCTGTTTCAAAATTTTATATTAAATTTTAATTAATTAAGCTTTCTGTCTATTTTATAACTTTATCGAAAGTTATTAAGTGTTTGGATGGTACAACAAGTCTTTGAATCTTTCAATTGTTCAGCTATGTCTATGACCTTTATTTGTGAGTGTTTCACTTATTGAAAATATCCTCTCAATCTTGTAGTTCTAATTAGGTTATGCTATAATGACCCCGAATCGCATTGTTTCTTCTAACGCTGTACTTTTAAGGAGGGTGTCACGAGCGCTAACTGAAGTTAAATGTGTGTCTTTTTACTGTGGAAGCTACTAAATATAAGCACGGACGATGATATCAATCGTTCACTGTTGTTAAAAAAGCTTTGTCCAATTGTAACAAGAAACTGGTCACACACACACGCGATTTATCAGTATGTATATCTGTCCAGCATTCGGAAACTACGAAACTATCGCTATTTCTATCAGGTAGGATCACAATATAGGAGTCATCCACATTGGACTACATTTGAGACCGAGCTGTTTGTTACTTTTGCAGTTCGATATACCATTTTGAGGCTCGTTGCTTTTGAATCATTTTCTATTTCCGTTAACATTTGTGAGACTTACTCAGAAAGTAATAGAAATAAAGATTGCATTACTTTCTGACTCACCCTCCAATAACGCTTTGTCAGTACATGATTCGTTGAAGTGCTAAATGTGTTGTTGCATGGAAGGTGGAGGACCCAAATCTAATGTTTAAGAATTAATTTTATACAAGCGTACTCTACGAAGTTCAAGCAAATGAAATCCAATGATAATTTTAAGAGCTACCCCGGGTGATAGCAATGAAAATGTAGACAAACCGATATATAACTCTTTCTCTTTTTCCATCTGTTCTCTCTCTTCATAGCTGTCCCTCATTCTTTTCAACTCATCAAGTGAGAGAGAGAGAGAAAACAAGAGAAAAAAAAAAGATTAAAGAGAAACTGAAGTTGGAAGAAAAACAAAGA
>NC_142935.1:51894991-51952491 GCF_046866305.1 Octopus bimaculoides
GAAAGGCCAAATACACTTTATAAAGTGGTAGGTATTAGGAAGGGCATCAAACCATAAAGCCATAAAAAGGGCATCCAACCATAAAAACTGAGCCAGAAAAGAAACTCCAACTGCCTAGGACATGCAACACTGTTGAATATTTGCTGACTCCAGTTATAGCGTCCCAACCAAGCACTGCTACCACACAAAATGGATGTAAAATAATGATGATGATGATGATGACAACGATGATGATGATGATGACAACTATGTTAATGATGATGATAATGACAATGAGGAGATCTATGCAGCAAATGTCTGAATGTAAATTTTTGAGCCTATAGGAACACTGACATGTATATTTGAATCTGTATTATATATAAGAGATGGGCAAGTGGATGAATGTAGATGAGATTACTTGAAGAAGAGATACTTAAAATGAATAATAATAATAATGATGATGATGATAATAGTAATAATAATAACGTAATATAATGTAATATAGGTGCAGGAGTGGCTGTGTGGTAAGTAGCTTGCTTACTATACCAACCACATGGTTCCAGGTTCAATCTCACTGCATGGCACCTTGGGCAAGTGTCTTCTACTATAGCCTCAGGCCGACCAAAGCCTTGTGAGTAGATTTGGTGAACAGAAACTGAAAGAAGCCCGTCGTATATATACGTATGCATGTATGTATGTCTGTATGTATGTGTATATGTTTGTGTGTCTGTGTTTGTCCCACCAACATCACTTGACAACCAACGCTGGTGTGTTTACGTCCCCGTAACTAAGCAGTTCGGCAAAATAGGCCAATAGAATGAGTACTAGGCTTACAAAGAATAAGTCCTGGGGTCGATTTGCTCGACTAAAGGCGGTGCTCCAGCATGGCTGCAGTCAAACGACTGAAACAAGTAAAAGAACAAAAGAAAGAATAACTAAAATGTCAAATGTTCTGGTTCATGACTTTTGGCCCACCTTATATTAAATGCTGGCCAAAAGTTAGAAACGCTTATGTCCATTTAGCAAGAAGTTTAAACTAGTAATAAGTTATAAGTTTGGTATGTAGAATGCCTTGAAAAATGGATGAAGTTCGTTGTCATATAATTTTACAGGTATCAGTCATTCACATCCTGTTGTTTATATACTAAGAACAGAAGTTTCCTGATTTATGATTGTTCCTTCCAGCAATCTTCTCCCGGTTAGTTTCTTTGATCTTTTGTAGGATGATAATTTTATGGATAATAGACAGTATATCTGATGTTATGGACAATGATTGCATTACACACACACACAGATACATATATCTATTTATCTATCTATCTATCTATATATATATATATATATATATATATATATATATATATATATGAAATATAATATATATATGGTGGCCCAGCCCATAAATATACAGAGATTTGTCTACAAAAATTCTGGCTAATTTAGCCAACATACTGTATGTCTAGACTTACAAATTTACAACTGTAATAAAGCTGCAAGAAGTTGTTCCCTATGATGATTAAATAAGCAGGAAAGCTCAAGTAACTGTTAGGTGCTTATTCAGTTCAATTTTATTGTGAATGTGTATAAAGACTGAATTTATTGTTAGCATTAAAACATCAAGTTTCATGCATGTGTGTGTATGGAATCACATATGTATATCTTAATATGCAGATATGGAGATTTATACATAAATATGATGATTGTATAAGTTGCACCATGGGTTGATATACACCCCCTCCTCTTATTCTGTTACATAATTAAAATAAATATTTGACTCAGTATCAGCCAAAAAGTTGATACATAAAAGCAGAAAAATCTTCTCTACATATGTGATCAGCATTTTAATTGTATTTTACACTTGTAACTATTATGGCAACCAACATCTGAAATAAATTATATCGCTATCACTTTTCATTTTTGATGTAGCTGATCTTGTTTTTCAAACAACCTGTAGCTTGCTCAGCATATAACATGCTAAATAGAAAGAGCTGAGCTGCATACTTGATATTCAAATAGCTTGCTAAAAATAAAATACGTCAAGAAAACAAAAGAAACAGTATTCTTTTTATGTAAAGATATCAGACATTATCATAAGTATCAATTCATCTCAAATTGATGCTTGTAATGTCTAATATCTAAACATTTTCTTTTACTTTGAAATTATTTATTTAAAAATTGTATTTCTTAGTTTGAGTAGTTTTTTTTGTTTTTTTTTTTTTGTAATACCAGAGCAGACATTCAGTCAATCTATGAAGCAAGCAAACCATAGAAAATTTAGTAACACTAAATTTGGTACTTGGATATATTGGTTGGTGAGCAGGAATGATGACAGGGGTGGACAACAATGAATAAATGAATATATTATAGCTCATTAAGACATTAGAACACCACTGAAGATATCATTTTTATACATTTATATTTATAATAGCATGCCAAGATTCGAGCATTTGTCTGTCATGCAGTGCTTCTACTGCTCTTAGTTGGTGTCTGTTGTAATATTTATGATAACTGCTGATGGTGATTTTGACAATGCTAAAGCCAGACCTCAAAAACTTTCTATATATCATTATCAGCATACATCTGTTTTTCCATCCCTAACACAAGTTTGTGTTAGAGGGGTCTACTCCAGTACAGCAACTCATCACTTGTTGCATTCAATCATCATCTCCTTCATGAAGAACAGCATCTTGAGATCTACTCTCACCACTTCTCATATCTTCTTGAGTCTTCCTCTACTGCTGGCTCCTTCCACTTGAATTACTTGACACTTCTTCACCCAACTGTCATTATTCATAGGCATCATATGTCCTTACCAATACAACTTCCTGTCTCTCACACTCTATGACTGACTCTCCTGGTACACATTGAAATTTTTTTTTTTTATTTGTTTATATATTTTTGTCTCAGCTCACCTGTGCTCAATCATTTATGTATGTTGACATTAACCTCTCCCAAATCATGTGTGACTCATTTCTTTCTAGCATTTGCATATCTACCTCATTCAGTACAAATGTGTTGCTAGCATACGGTATTACACCGGATACACAAATACCATACAATTTGCCCTTCACACTTAAGGAAAGAAACTCTTTGTTGCTACCAGAATTAAGGGCTGTGTTTTTTAAACTTTGCTTTCTATGCTTTCATAACAACCACTTTCACTGTTGTCTGCATTACCTTAGTCTCTAATGAATATTCTGAGCAAATGAAATGTGTGTGTGAATAATACAATTCACATGAAAAATATCTATATTTTTTGCTTGTTTCAGTCATTAGACTTTGGCTGTGCTGGGGCACCACTTTGAAGAATTTTAATCAAATGAACTGACCCCAGTACATTTTTTTTTAGTTGTTAAACCTAGTAATTATTCTATCAGTTTCTTTTGCTAAAATGCATTTTTACATAAGCAACAACACTTAGATTTATACAGAAATGGAAATCAACAATTTGTGATGACTATGTCTATTCAAAAAGCGTTTTTAGTTTAACTAAAGTGAAAAAGCTTCAACAAGGAATGAAACCAAGATATGGATCTAAGTTTCTGAATGCTCATTTTTAATAACTCTACAGAATTTGCTCCTCTGTTTCACACACACACACATTTACACACAAAGATATGACTTATATAAAATACCTTTAATATTCACACCAACATCACTAACTGTGAAAATAAAGTGCCAATTGACAAAAGTGTAGTTCTATTTTAAAATTTCCTGTAATTGCCTCTGCAGGACAATGAGAAGCCAGTGTTTTGATCTTGTGCACTGACTGTCATTTTGTGACATTATCAGGATATTGATAGTGTCATACTAAAAGTTGTTCAGGAATAAAATGCCAGCTTATTATGCTTATATACTTGTTCTTTACTGAGAAAAGACTCTTTGTTTCTGTCTGTTTGTCTATATATGCATGTCATAGGATACACACACACATACTTATGTAGAGAATCCAGCCATTGTGTGTGTATGTGTGCATTTGTGTGTGTGTGTGTGTGTGTGTGTGTGTGTGTGCGTGCGTGCATACATATATGTATGGTGTGAATATGAAATCCCTCAAGTATTTAAGTGGGATACAAAATTATTATTTCATAATTTTATACATATTTAACACTCTCTTTGCTGCTTTGTATGGAATATCTTTTTATAAATCAAACTGTTTTATAAATAACATACTTAATGTATGTGAGTAGCTAAAAAGCCAGAAGCTACAGTTTCCGTAGATGTATTGTGTCAAAAAACACAGTATTGTTTTAGAACAAGGTGAAAGGAAATCATCTCAAAAGTGACTGTGGGAATTGTGTTTTTAATTCAATATCGATAAAAACTAAAGCCTCTGGTGTTTCAACTACACACTTACATTTAATATACTATATTGATAATGTTTCATATATATATATATTGGAAAAAGTGAGAGAATATACATTTTCCTAAAATGGTTCACTATAACAGTAATCCTATTCAAGTTTCAAAGTGTACCTCATTCAACAGTTGAGGATGGTCTGGACAGCCAACAGTGTGAATGGTGGAGCAATGAACCAGCTATCCTGGAATCCCTGAGCCACAGAAGTCAACAACTAAAGAATATGACAAATGTTTTGATAAGTTTTGTGTATCAATATAATCAAGACTATATGTGGGTATAGACTGAGAAAATGATCATAAAACTGACACCACGTAAGAAAGGAGTTAATGGAGATAGTATGTCGCATACATTCTTTATCGTGGAGGCACAATGGCCCAGTGGTTAGGGCAGCGGACTTGCGGTCATAGAATCGCGGTTTCGATTCCCAGACTGGGCATTGTGAGTGTTTATTGAGTGAAAACACCTAAAGCTCCACAAGGCTCCGGCAGGGGATGGTGGTGAACCCTGCTGTTCTATTTCACCACAACTTTCTCTCACTCTTACTTCCTGTTTCTGTTGTGCCTGTAATTCAAAGGGCCAGCCTTGTCACACTATGTCATGCTGAATATCCCCGAGAACTACATTAAGGGTACACGTGTCTGTGGAGTGCTCAGCCACTTGCACATTAATTTCATGAGCAGGCTGTTCCGTTGATCGGATCAACTGGAACTCTCGACATCGTAACCGACAGAGTGCCAACATACATACATACACATTCTTTATCTCTTAATTTTTTTGTCTTATTTCAGTCATTAGACTGCAGCCATGCTGGAGCACCACCTTGACAAATTTTTAGTCAAACTTATCAACCCCAGTACTTGTTCTCTTTTAAAGTTTGGTACTTATTCTGTAGATCTTTTTCACCAAACTGTTAACTTATGGGGATGTAAACACACCAACACTAGTTGTCGACTGGTAGGTGGAGACAAACACAGCCACAAAGATGCACACACACACACACACACACATGCGTGCGCTTATACAATGAGCTTCTTTCAGTTTCCGTCTACCAAATCCGCTCACAAGTCTTTGGCTGGCTCGAGAGTGTAGCAGAAGACACTTGCCCAAGGTGCCACTCAGTGGGACTGTACCCAGATCCATGTGCTTGGGAAGCAAGCTTCTTACCACACAGCCAAGTTTGTGCTAATGTGAATTCTTGTGAATTATTTTGAAAGCTTGGATATATAAATAATTTCAAAATATTTGTGATAGAATTTCATAATACACTTCATTGATATCTCTAGTTTAAGGAGCATAATAAATTCTCAGAATATCATTGGAGTAGATTTTTCCAGACAAAATAACATATTTGAATAATAGTAAATAAACATTAATTAACATGAAAGTTAATTATGTATGTATCACTAAAACGTTAATGAATCATTGTGGTGGTGAGAGTTAAGATCTACAGCAGCACAAATGATTAGAGAATGTGGGGAGAAGATTATAAATTAAAATAGTGTAAATAAATAGATTAGAGAATGTTGATTAAAGTTGTTTAAAGAAAAAGACAAATATTAATCAAGAGGTTTACTTTAAGTTAAACTATTATAGTTAGATGAAAGATTAGAAATTACCAATTTAAGAAGTAAATCTTTCATCTACGTATTTAACTTGAAGTAAACCCCTTAATTAATATTTGTCTTTTTCTTTAAACAACTTTAATCAACACTTTCTAATCTATTTATTTACACCATTTTAATTTATAATCTTCTTGCCATATCCTCTAATCATTTATGCTGTTGTAGATCTTAGCCACCCAATTCTGTTTCATTAACTTTTTAGTGATATATACATAATTAACTTTTATTTAATTAATGTTTACTCAATATTATTCGAATATGCTATTTTGTCTGGGGAAAATCTATTCAATGATGTTCTAATAAGTTATACCCCTTAAACTAGAGATCTAAATGACATGTTTTCTGAATATGATCACCAATATTTCAAAATTATATATGCAGGGTGTTTGGGCTAAACTTGATGGTTTTGCTATATCTCCATTTTCTCTGGAACAGCTTGATGTATTTCTGAACAGTTAATGGCATTGCAAAGCATAAAGATTGAAAATGTAGTTGAGGAAAAGTTAGCTGATATGGAGGATTGGAAGCCATCTTAATATTGGAAGTTACCTGTACCATGATGAT
The DNA here is from genome assembly GCF_046866305.1 of Octopus bimaculoides. Lineage (NCBI taxonomy): Eukaryota > Metazoa > Mollusca > Cephalopoda > Octopoda > Octopodidae > Octopus > Octopus bimaculoides. The sequence goes on from NC_142935.1 coordinate 51,901,520, forward strand.
TTGCACCAAATGATAAAATGCAGACAACATGACTGCACCTCAGTGCTCTGTAAACACTGTAAAGGCTGTAAGACGTAACATAGACATCTGCAACAGAGACTACAGAGCCATGGTCACCAAGACAGACACAGCAGACATTCTGACTGCATCTGCATGTCAGGATTCCTCTGAGCCTTAGTCTCTGTGAAGCTGCTGGAGGCTGTAGTCAATTCCTGGCTAGAGAGGGTTATTGCTGGAAGGCCATATGCATGACAGTAGGACTCGGCTTTTTATCATACGTTTGGAAAAAGTCAAAAGTGGTTGTTATAGAGTTTCTAGGACTTCACCAGCCTCAATTTCTGGCCTTCTAATTCCCCTAATTGTGATCCTAAAGATTACTGTGTGGGGGGTACAGTTCAGAAAGACACCAGCCACTCATCCTACAACACCTAGGTTGAACTGGTGATCAAGATCAAAGAGGTGTTTGAAGACCTTCCCAGGGACTCAGTGAAGAACACAAACACCAGATTTTGGAGCTGTTTTGAAGCAGGATGTGGTGGAAGCTGGGGGTAGCTACTTTGAGTAGACTGCTAACTTTCAGTCACAATCAAGTTGATATTTTTTGATTTTTTTTTTTTTTAAATACTTCAATTTTTGTTTTCTTTTCCTTTTATGCAAACTGTCAAATTTAGCCTAAAGACTCTGTAAATCCAAATTTTCAAAATAACTCAATATCTATATGCCACACTGTTTTCATTAACTTCTTCCTTATATGGAATTTTTTTCATCATAATCTCTGCCAATATCCACATAATGTATTGATGATATTAAACCACAAAAGTTATTCAGATCTTTGTAAAATTCTTTACTTGTTTACTAATTATATTCTAAGTAGTCTTTAATTAATTTCTTCTTTGAAAATTTCATAAACAAAACTAATAGCTTACTGCTTGAGTCAGCTTCATTAAACAAATATTTCAATTTTGCATTCCTTTCATCAAGCAGTTTTCCTTGGAAGTGGACAATCCTGGTTTGTTGGCTATTTTGTTTTGTTTTGTTTCTTCACAGACACTTTTAATTATATATATCTGAACTTGAAACAGTGCTCAGTCTTGTCCTGGTTTGTTGCTAAAAATAAATACAATCTCAAAACTTTTCTCTATTTTGAACAAATTGTTTTAAAAAAGGTGCTGAAAATCTTCAGTTTGTCTGAAAAATGCTAGTTTACTCAAAACTGTTGCATCTGAACTATTCAGAAGATATATCAAGTTGACTTTCTTAAAAAATTCAAATAAATAATAAAATGAATAATAAAATAAATACATAAACAAATAACCATAGAACATCAAATAAAGCTTGACTCTTACATGTTTTGTTTTGCTGAAAAATATGTTGTTGTTTTTTTAAAAAAAAGTTTGTTAAATTTAGTAGCAAATCTCATCTAGGCATATGGCTGACTGTGAGAACATGCCATTGATAAAACCCAACTATGCTGAAATGCATTTGGTATTCTCGCTAGTTGCTATTGGGATGATTTTTGTTTCCCTCTGATATTTGTTATGTTTTCAAATGCAACACATCCATAAGGGATATTATCTTTCGATGAAAACAACAGTAAATTTGCCTTTCAATGATGTATTTACATTAGGTATGATACATAGAGAGCTATTTGAATCTAATACTGTTTCTGTTGCATATAACAGATATAAACACACCCTTAAGTGTATCTATGCACATATTCTAAGTTTTCCAGGGAATTATGAAGTCAGATAGTCTTTATGCAGTTGACAACTTGTAGAACCTCGTCTATAGTTGTATTGTTATTGTTTGGCATGATTTAATAGAGAACTGTACTATATGCATTCATTGCTTTGCTACAAGTTCTTGCATGATACTGTGAATGTTTGCTGTTGTCATTGTTCTTGAGATTATGAAGGAGAGCAAATGAATGATAGGTAGATAGGTATAGAGAGAGAGGAGGAGAGAGATAGAGATGAATTATTCCAGTGAAATTTTCTGGTTTTCAGACTAGACATAGGACAATAAAGGTAGACATGGGAATCGTTGGTTTCCTTGCCCATTCATAGAGGATAGATTAATATATAAACAGAAAGATAGAGAAGAGAGAGACATACACAGAGTAATTGATTGGTTAATATATAGATAGGTTAACAGACAGACAGATAGACATGCATACATACACATACATATAACTGGCTCTCCGTCAGTTACAACGACAAGGGTTCCAGTTGATCTGATCAATGGAATAGCCTACTCATGAAATTAACATGCAAATGGCTGAGCACTCCACAAATACATGTACCCTTAACATAGTTCTCTGGGAGATTCAGCATGACACAGAGTGTGACAAGGCTGGCCCTTTGAAATACAGGTACTACTCATTCATGTTTGCCAGTTGAGTGGATTGAGTGGACATATAAACATACAAAAGTACATACATACATACATACATACATATATACATGCATACATATGCATATAAACAGACAGACTGACACAAATACAGACAGACAGACAAACATAAAAACAGACAGACAGACATAAAATAAAGCTGATGTCAACAGTGTAGCAGCATAGGAGGATTACAGGAAAATATTTGATTCTGTTGGCCATTTGTGGATGCTAGAGTTCCTTTGGTTTGCTAAATTTCCAGATACTGTCAAGACCATTGACAACCTAGCTTCATATTGGATCACCATTTGAAATCAAATGCAGGAAATGGCTCAACTGTCACTGATACTATTGCAGAAGTATATTATATGAGGACAGTCTCTCTATGGTATTATACTTATACTTTCTGTAAAATCTCTATCCTGTTTGGAAACCTGATGCGTATGTGATTAGCTTACAATAAAACCAGGACCCCAACTCTGTCAGTTACACTGACATTCTTCCAGTTAATCCATTCAAAGGAACAGCCTTCTCATGAAATTAAGATGCAAGTGGCTGAGTGCTCCACAGACACACATCCTGAGCCATAGACCCTAATTACTAAGCCACATACTTACTCTGCTTATATGTATATATATACACATATCATCTTCATCTATATAATTTTATGTCCATCTCCACCTTGGCTTGAGTTAAATGCGTGTGTGCGTGTATAAGTACATCTATATATGCACGTGTATATACATATTATCATCATCGTCATTTAACGTCCGCTTTCCATGCTAGCATGGGTTGGATTATTTGACTGGGGACTGGCGAACGAGATGGCTACACTAGACTCCAATCCGATCTGGCAAGGTTTCTACAACTGGATGCCCTTCCTAATGCCAACCACTCCGAGAGTGTAGTGGGTGCTTTTTAGATGCCACCGGCACGAGGGCCAGTCCAGCGGTACTAGCAATGGCCACGCTCAAATGGTGCTTTCTATGTGCCACCAGCACGGAAGCGAGACTGCTACTCTGGCAGTGATTCCGCTCAGATGGTGCTGTTAGCACTCCACTGGCACGGGTGCCAGTCATCGAATTTGGTTCAGTTTCGATCTCACTTGCCCCAACAGGTCTTTGCAAGGTGAGTTTAGTGTCCAATATATATTATATATATATTATATATATATTATGTATATATATATATATATATATATATATATATATATACATGTACATACATTTATGTATACATTAGAATATATATGAAATACACACACACATATATATAATATACAATATATGTATGTATGTATATACATACATTCATACCCACACACACACACACAAACACACATTGTTTAAACAGATATAAGTATAACAAAACTCGATGGGGTAGGAAAAGAATGTTAGGCCAGATACTTCCTCCTTTTTTTAACAAAGACTGAGTGAGACCTTATTAGAGGTAATTAATACTCGGTTTCTTGTTCCTGACAGAGGGATATAAATAGGTATTCAGAAGCCAAAGAAAGCAACAAGGAAGGGTTATTCCAAATACTTCTGTTATGTTTAGATCAGGCAAGTGTCTCTGGTTGGAGTTGAAGAACTGGCTTCATTTGTCACCATTTCTTCCACCATCATCTCCTCTGTCTCTTTTTTCTGCTACTTAGCACATTCTTTATCAATATTATTATTGGTTTCATATTTGTTTTTCTGTGTGTGCTTCAGTTACTTAGGTAAATATACACCCAAATGTCTGCGTGCGGTTGTGTGTGTGTGTGTGTGTGTGTGTGTGTGTGCTTATGTGTGTACATGGCTGTGCATTCATTCATATATACACATACATATGAATGTGTATATATATATATATATATATATATATATATATATATATATATATATATATATATATATATATATAAATTTCTTTAGACAAAATCCATATATGCCACATCCATACACACTTATACTGGTAACTATATCCACACAAATACATACACACAAACACACACACACATACACACACACACACATATACACACACATAAGTATATATATATATATTGTACCTATAAAACACCAAACAGCTTTATAAATCTAGGTATGTATGTGAGGGTGTGTACATATATATGTGTGCACATATGTGTGTGTATGTGGGGGCGGGGGTATTTGCAAATATACATTTATGTACATATGCACAATATATATGGGTATACACATATAGAATAAGTGGCTATATGTATACATCATGTGCTATCATTAATTTTAAGTATATGAAGGAGCACACATATTTCTGCATATACTTAAAACTAACAATGCAGGATTATTTTTGTAAGTGTATTTGAAACCTGTACTGAATATTCTACTCAGTGGCCCTAAATATTTGTCTGAATAAGGATCAGCTTAAGACTAGCAACATTGTTTTCCCAAGTCTGAAAGTAACACTCTTTGTCTTTCTCTCCTCCCTCTTTGAAAATATTCAGTTTGAGAGCCTATAAAGCTGGTTTAGTTACACATAGCATTTACTGCCCTTATTGCATTTCAAGAATCAATATCCTACATGGTTTTCTTTAAAAATATGTTTTGCTAAGAAGCTTGCTTTTTGACCATGTGGTCTTGGATTCAGTCCCACTTCATAGCACTTTAGGCAAGTATCAGATACTATTGCCCTGGGCCAACCAAAGCCTTGTGAGTAGATTTGGTTGACAGAAACTGATAGAAGCCCATCATAAATGTGTGTGTGCATATGTATGTACATATATATTATATGTGTGTGTGTGTGTGTATATATATTTATGTGTGTGTATATATATGCATATTAATATTATTATTATTATTATTTAAAATAGTTTGATTCAGCCCCATGCAACTTAAAGTTTCTGTAAGAAGCTTAAGAAACTTTAAGTAGAATGGAGTCCAGATCAAATTGTTTTAAATAACATATGTAACTCCTACCAAATATGCTGAGTGACTCTTTCTTTCATTTGTCCACTCACCCATGTTTAAAGGGTAAAGGATAAAGACCCACTTCAGTATTGAAATGACCATGCGATTGCACCTAGAACGTTCCCCTCTGAGGCACAAGTCTGGACAAGGTTGTTTATGGAAGACCAGTAGTAGTCCATGCATACCAACCTCCTCTCTCCATGCCACTGATGTTATCCAACGAAAAGGCGAAGGCCAATACAGCTTGGCACCAGTGACATCACAAGTCATTTCTACAGCTGAGTGAACTGGAGCAATGTGAAATAAAGCGTTTTGCTCAAGAACACAACACATAGCCCAGTCCAGGAATCGAACGCCCTATCTCATGATTGTGAGCCTGACACTCTAACCACTTAGCCATGTGCCTTCATACTCACCCATATGTATATATCTAACAATCAGCAATACTAGATTACAAAGACTCACACATCTCAAATCATACTGTATCCCTTATGAATGAAAAATACTCAGTCAAAACTATTCTGAATTAAAGCGTATCATGTAGCCAAGGGTTGTATGCTGCAAAGATTGAATTCAGCTTCCCAGAAATATTATATATTTCAGTCTCTAACGAACACAACCCCACACCTAGGACAGAGTACCCATCATATATACATTCTAGGTTGATCATTCTCCACCCATTACTTTGCAAGAACAGAAAACAAATCATTACCATATCAGTCTCGTCAAGCTGTCACTGATTTAGCCAAAGATTAACCCGAATGAACTATGGGTGCTGTCCCTCCTTTTTTTAAATAATAAGAAGGGGGGGAAAGATGACAAATATAAATATAGAATGACAGATGAGTATTGGGTGATAGATAGACAGACCAATTAATAGCTAACCAGACGTTAGTACACCCCCCACACACATAGACTCATGCATACATAAATGCATTCATACATACAAACATACACATTATATTTATATGTCATGTATATGTCAGAATGTATATGTGTGCGTGTGTGTGTGTATATGTATATATATATATATATATATATATATATAAGTATATGTATATATATATACACACACACTCATACATGCTAACATGTACATACTCATACATGTACATATATCCATATGCATCCGTGTTTGACAACCTATATATATGTATGTATATATATATATATATATATATAGATAGATAGATAGATAGATAGATAGATATGTATATATAGCTAGTCTAACAAGGATGCTAGAAGTCAGTGTAATAGATCTCTACTTTACCCAAATACAGCAACAGGGAGGCCTGAACATTAGAAACCAAAGCATAAAATAAATACTAAGCAGAACTCATAAACAAAAGAGGGTAATACGAGACATCATCAATAATTATGCAAACCAGCGAAAGAAAGGGTGTTTAATTATATAACGGATCATATATCCAAGACAACCGCTATCCAGTTATGTAAATGAAGACATTCAAAACATGAAAAGAACCATTTCCTCAAAGGTTAACCTTCTTTTGATTATTTATAAGAGCTTCCTCCACCATTTCTCAATGCCATTTTACTTTGCTGTTTTATTGCATCAATTTTTTTAAATATTTTTTTTAATATTTTTGTTGTATTCTTTTTTGTTTTTTAGCCAACGCCTTCAGCTTCCTTCACATTTTATTCAGATTCTGCAAAACCCAAAACATCTGTTTCAGTAGAAGTTCATCATTTTAATACATTAACATTAAACCCCTTATTTCTATTAGCAAATATATCTATCAAACGGGGAAACGGAAGTTTCATTGTTTTCACTATTGTTGTTGTTGTCATTATTGTTATTGTTCTTACCTCAGAATACAAGTAAACTTTCAATCAACTGAATTCATCTATTTAAATTTTTTTTTTTTTTAATTATGAGCCCAGGACTCATATAAAACCAGTTACCTGGTTTTCATGGCATTATAAGTCATCAGAACACAGCATTCTCCCTGAACAAGATGCCAACCCATTGCAGGGTTCAGCACCACCATTTCTGAGGGAGAAGGTGCAAACCAATTAAATTAACCCCACCACTTGACGGGGTGGAGGTACGTGGCATAGTGGTTAGGTTATTGGACTCATGATTGTAAGATTGTGGTTTCAATTCTGGAACTGGGCATCACGTTGTGTTCTTGAGCAAAGCACTTCATTTCATGTTGCTCCAGTCCACTCAGCTGGCAAAAATGAGTAATCCTGTAACAGGCCAGCATCCCATCCATGGTAACCAGGAAGGAAACTTTACCTTTATTTTACTTCACCTTTACCACTTTACATGTACTTTATTTTATCAAACCCTGAAGAGATGAAAAGCAATGTTTACTTCAGTGGGATTTGAACTCAGAATGTAAAGAGTCAGAAGTGCCACTAAACATTCTGTCCAACAAGCTTATGATTCTGCCAGCTCACCTCCTTAAATCCATCTTTAAATGGATTCAGTTCTCAATATGGAGCCATCCACTTTATGAGCTTTTAAAATTCCTATGAATCAGTCATTTTTCACCCCAATTAATTTCTTACTTGTAAATTTGCAGAAAAAACAAAAAAAAACAAAAAAAAAACAGCATTCTGTTGTGAAGTGGAAGTTGTAATTTTCTTGTAAATCAAGTTTGTAATCTAGTTTCAATTCCTTGTTGGTGTGTATACCATATTTATTTATGCTTAACATACACACACACACATTATAAGCAATCTTAATAGAGTGCATAACAAGTAACCTTAAATATAGGTAATGAAATCCTGGAAAAATATCTTTTAAGTATAACATGCATGGACTTTTCTTTAATGTTATGACTCATGGAAAAGGAAAGAGTTAGTCAGATTTATTATAACAGCTTTTTAAACTACACTGAGAAAGTCGATGCATCTTAAATGAAACAAAAAGCAAATTCAAAAGTGATGTTAAAAACTTTACAGTACAGACCCCAAATGTTGATTCAAAGTCAACATAGAGGAAGCTACATGGTCAACACTGTTGATATATGTATTCAATCATGTCCATTGCTAAGGGGTGTGAGGCACTGGACAACACTGCAACTTCACTATTCAATGGTGCACCCTCAGATTTAGCAAATACAGTTTACAAAAATCTTCTTGCAATTCATTCCTTGAAGTCTGACAAATTTGCCCATGGCTAAGGGGGAGCACTGGATGGCACTTCCCCCTCACTATTCAACTTATCACAAGAAATTAGTGTTAGTATAGCAGCAGGGTAGTGGATTGACAAATCAGTAAAGAGAAAAAAAAATGCCTCATAGTAATTGTTTCCGCTCTTTACATTCTGAGTTCAAATCTCACAGATATCATCTTTGCATTTCATTCTCCCAAGATCAATAAAGTAAAGTACCAGTCAAAATTGCTGCTTTGTGCCTAACTGGTTTCATATAAGATTTCCACTGAAACACTAGTCATACCATTACATCATTCAGCCCACTAGTGTAGCTAGGGGGTGGGGCGGTTGGGGCGGTCTACCCTGGATGACACTTTTAGGTCTGCTGTTGCCAATATGTGTTTTTTGTGCAGCCCGGGGGCAACAAACGGAAGGGCCACCATGGGCAGCACACACTCTAGCTATGCTAGTGCTTCAGCCATAGAGGCCAAAACTTGTTATAATTTGGTTCATTTTCTTTGGGTTTTTATTTTTAGTTTTTACTGGTTTTATAGAGCTGTTTTTATTGTTACTTTTATAAGTTTGGTAAATTTTGTAATTGATTTGAAAAGATAATTTGTAGAATATTTTTATTTTGAAGTTTGTGACCCTTCCTGCCTTCCCATTTCCCCTCTTTCTCTTGCCTTCCCCCATACACTTATGCAAACTCCCATCCATTCACACTCCTGGTTTCTCTGTTCCTACTCATTTCTACTCACCTCGTGCCTTGTAGTGCCACCTGGACTCTTCATCACCACTTACTCTTCACAGCTGCTACTGGCTCATTTCTCACTTATCCTAAATGTGAGTAGCCATGTAGATCCTCAGCATCAACAACTTGTTCTGCCCCATCCACTTCTCTCGTATCTTAACCATCACCTGCTAATATAAAACCCCACCTATTGAGTTTCATAGGCTAGCAAACTGCATGGTTACTTCACTAGTACTGATAGTATGAGAAAAGCACCTATGCACACTGTGAAGTGGTTGGCATTAGGAAAGGTGTCCAGCTGTAGAAACCATGCCAAGCAGACACTGGAACACAATACAGTCCTTGAACCCATTAGATCTTGTCAAACTGTCCAACCCATGCCAGCATGAAAGATGGACGTTAAATGGTGATGATGACGTATTTTATGTGAACTCTTGTTAAGCTTATCGTCTGTGATTCTTTATGAAACCCAGTGTAGCAATTATCAATAGCGTTTTCAAGACTTTCATACCTTGCATCTTATTTATTTCAATCTCAAAATTTTTTTTCTACTTCATAATGAAAGTACTTTCTGTTCAGAGGAATCAAGATTTCTATTGGTATCCAAAACTCTGCTTCTCTGTGTTTGATAAAAACATCAGGATAATCTTCCTTCACATAATTGTCAATTTATATAAGTCTTTATGCAGTTCAACCATTGCCAGATACAAATTGTGGACTACCTTCTCATTTCTCATTCTGTTTGATATATTGCCAAATTAATATAATCCCACTCAGAGACATATCTGTGAATACATTCCATTTATGGTTACAGTTGAATAACAGAGATGATAGAGCAGATGTAGTTTATATCTAAGTCCTGAGACTCAATAAAATAAGTATCAGTTATTCACTTGAGTCGATTCAATTAACAAACCCTTTCACCTACAAATATATCACTGTGTGCAGATGTTAGGAAACATTATTATTATTATTATTATTGGTGATCTGGTGGAATCATTAGCCTGTTGGACAAAATGCTGAGCAGCATTTCTTCTGACTCTTTACATTCTGGGTTTAAATTCCACTTAGATTGATTTCGCCTTTCCTCCTTTCAGGGTCAATGAAACAAAGTACCTGTCAGATACTGGGGTCAATGTAATCATCCTACCCCACTTTCTTCAAAATTACTGGCCTTCTGGCAAAAAAAAAATGAATTAGAAAGAATTATTATTTGTGTTGTGTTAGTATTTCATCCTCTTATCGTAAATATCTTGGGCCCTAATGGCCAATAAAAGAAATCATCATCACCACCATCATTATGATTTTATTGTTAAGATGGTGGGTCCTCTTTTCTCTACCTTACTAGACTGAAATCTTTGGCTCATCATCAAAAAGTATCATTATCATGTCTTTTCTATAAGTACTTTCATGGTCATGGCTGTGATCAATTTTTGTTGTTGGCACTCCGTCGCTTACGACGTCGAGGGTTCCAGTTGATCCAATCAACGGAACAGCCTGCTCATAAAATTAACATGCAAGTGGCTGAGCACTCCACAGACACGTGTACCCTTAACATAGTTCTCAGGGATATTCAGCGTGACACAGTGTGACAAGGCTGACCCTTTGAATTACAGGCACAACAGAAATGGGAAGAAAGAGTGAGAGAAAGTTGTGGTGAAAGAGTACAGCAGGGTTCACCACCATCCCCTGCCAGAGCCTCGTGGAGCTTTAGGTGTTTTCGCTCAATAAACACTCACAATGCTTGGTCTGGGAATCAAAACCGCGATCCTATGACCGTGAGTCCACTGCCCTAACCACTGGACCATTGCACCTCCTGTGATGAATTCTCTGGTCTAATACCCTCTATCACAGTAGTTCTCAACTGGAGTCCATATGGTCCTTGATGTTCCATATAAGATTTTTGGGTGGGATCCATGCAACAAATTAGTAAATTGAGATCCACAATAGTATCTTAATGGCCGCTAAAAAATTTTGCTTTACATGTATGTATTGGTGTGTATTGCAAGAAACAGCTAGGTTTCTTTCTCCAACATTTTACATAGTTCAACTTACAAAAGTTAAAGTGCGAAAAACAAAATAGGAATTTCATAAGAAGTTTCTATAAAACTAGATTTTAAATATTGAATGGCTTTGAGGGTCAACAAGAATCAAATAGGAACCAAAGGAGCCCATAGATAAAAAAATTGTTGAGAACCCCTGCTTTATCAAGACCTTTAAGCATGTCACTGGCTTCTCCTTCCTGGCATGTCATTTCCCTATTGAATTTCCTATTAGTCATAAGTCCTTTCATTCTAATTACTTCTTTCCTTGAACTGCTGCTTTCTGGAACTCATTACCATCATCTGGTTTTCCTCTAAACTATGCATTACAGTCCTATAAGCTTTCTGTCAATAGGACATCTTTTGAATTTGAATGCCCCTTTCTTTTCCTTCTTTATGGTCCCTTACATTACATTGGCCTCAAGCCTTGTTTGGAAAAAAAAAATCACATAAAAATATTATTAGACAGGCTATTTATCCCTTTCATATTTTTATTGAGTTGTACAGGATAGAAGGGAGTATCTGAACTGCAGATTTGGAAAGTTTATTATCATCATCATCAAAGTGAACAACAATCACAGCAGCAACAACAAGCAGCTAGTCATCAACCTAGTTAGCTAGCAATCTACAAAATACATTAGGTAAAAAAAATAAATAATTCTACAATGGGACTAGGGTGGGTGTGTTCCAACCAGTCCAGCCATCATTAGTTTCCTTCTCAGACTCTATGTTTTCGTCTTATGCTATTTATTAATCTACCTTCTTAAGCAGATCCTACCGAGAAGCTACCCCTTACCTCAGATATACATAAGTAGCCTCTGGGAAAACCATCATTGTCACTGGTATATTCTCCCAACCTTCCCGCCCTCCAACTCTCACCTCTACCACCACCACCACCACCTCACACCTACTTAAGCAGACTACCCATCCTCTTCCACCACCACCATCATCACCACCACCACCAGCACTACCATCATCACTATCTCACCTCCCATAACTACCAATTCATCCACCACCACCACCACCACCACCATCACTTCACCGCCACTACCACCACCATCACTTCACCGCCACCACCACCACCATCACTTCACTGCCAATACCACCACCACCACCACCGCCGCCACATTTGTTCTGAAACATTATTATGACATAAACATCTGACATTATCCTCATGGCTCACAAATTTCAGGACACAGAGATCACTGCCAAATAAATCTCACTCATCAGGCCATCCTCACTCTCCTCCTGCTGCTTCTACTGCTTCTACTACTACTACTACTACTACTACTACTACTACTACTACTGCCAACACTACTTTTACAGTAACTTCCATAATCACTCTCACTCCCACTGCTACTTTTGCTATCACAATCACCACTACTATGACAACTACTGCTGACTACTTTTATTACCATCACTACAACTACTTTTACTACCATCATTACTACAGCTATTCCGGTACGTTTACTACTACTACTATCACCACCACCACCGACACTGCTATGAGTTCTTTTTATATCATTATCACCACTAGATGCTGTTGTCAACACTCTATTTTGACAACCATCAGTGACACCACCACTACTACTGCTGTTACCAACACCACCACCATCACTACTACTACTACTACTACTACTACTACTACTACTACTACTACTGCTGCTGCTGCTGTTGGTACGGTTGCTGTTGCTGCTGCTACCACTACTACTACTACCACCACCACCACCACCACCATCATCACCACCACCACCATCATCACCATCACCACCACCATCAGCAGCACCACCATCATCACTACCACCACCCTTATCATCACTACTGCCACTGCCACTACCGCTACTACTATGACTACTACAGGACAAGTAGCAATCTTCCTACCCAATTACTGAAAGAAAAGGGTGAGGGTTTAGGAGGAGGTAGTGAGAAAGATGTGAGTTGATGTTGTAGTGATAACAGAAAGTTACCTTGCTCCATGGGAGGGAAGGACAATTGAGGGTGGGTGACTTAATTTTGTATTTATATTTTTATCCTCTTTGTAAGGCCACTACATACATACATACATACATACATATATGGAGTGGCTGTGTTGTAAGTAGCTTGCTTACCAACCACATAGTTCCGTGTTCAGTGCCACTGCGTGGCACCTTGGGCAAGTGTCTTCTACTATAGCCTTGGGCCGACCAAAGCTTTGTGAGTGGATTTGGTAGACGGAAACTGAAAGAAACCCGTCGTGTGTATATGTATATGTATATATATATATATATATATATATATATATATGTGTGTTTGTGTGTCTGTGTTTGTCCCCCCCCCCCAACATCGCTTGACAACCGATGCTGGTGTGTTTACGTCCCCGTAACTTAGCGGTTCGGTAAAAGAGACTGATAGAATAAGTACTAGGCTTCTAAAGAATAAGTCCTGGGGTCGATTTGCTCGACTAAAGGCGGTGCTCCAGCATGGCCGCAGTCAAATGACTGAAACAAGTAAAAGAATAAAGTGTAAAGAGTATATATATATATATGTGTATATATATGTATGTATATACACACAAGGGGGTACTGAAAAGTTCTTGGCTTTAAAGTCCTGATTGGAAGCCCAACCTTCTGACTTTTTTTTACAGGGCTTAGGAAAATTTAAGGACTGCTGCAGCAAGAGGGAAATATGTTGAATAAAATCATAATTAAATGGTCATTCTGAATTTTCTTTTACCCAAAGCCAAGAACTTTTCAGCACCCACTCATATATTTATATATAAATATATATATATATCAGATGTGTGGCTGTGTGGTAAGAAGTTTGCTTCCCAACCACATAGTTCTGGGTTCAGTCCCACTGCATGGTACCTTGGGCAAGTGTCTTCTACCATAGCCTCAGGCTGACCAAAGCCTTGTGAGTGGATTTGGTAGACAGAAACTGAAAGAAGCCTGTCGTATATGTACATATATATATATATATATATATATATGTATGTATGTATATATTTGTGTGTGTGTCTGTGTTTGTCCCCCTGCCTCCATTGCTTGACAACCGATGTTGATGTGTTTACATCCTTGTAACTTAGCAGTTTGGCAAAAGAGACTGACAGAATAAGTACTAGGCTTACAAAGAAAAAATCCTGAGGTCAATTTGTTCGACTAAAAGCAGTGCTCCAGCATGGCTGCAGTGAAATGAATGAAACAAGTAAAAGAATAAAAGAATATATATATATATGCAGGTCACAATGTTAAACACCACAAGCAAGAAAACAACACTACTACTATCTACCAACCACACCTTATAAATAAAACTGCATTCACATACCACTGCCACCTCCACCACTACACACTATCCTTTATAAACTCACTGCACTCACATACAATCACAACCACATTCACAGAATCCACTTAATCATATGTGTCACTTCAACCTACTACACAGGTCTTGCCAATAAGAGAGTCTCTATACGGTCATTTGTCCAGCTAGAAATAACAGCTAAATTTACTCAAATTACACTCTACTGTTTTAGAAAAGTGCATAATGAATAATATGGTTCTGGAGTCTCTGCACACAGGGGAATAAAATGGGTTAGTTGCTGTTGTAATATATTTTATCTTAGCTTTGCTGGATTAGGATTGGTATCGAGCAGCCATGGGTAAAATGTGGCCCGTGGGACTTCCTGGATACCCACACCTTGAAAAAATTACCCTGAAGTTTTTTAGAAGTGCAGCCTACCGGATAATGAGACATGTTTCATGTAGCCTGCTTCTCGATAAAGGTTGCCCATGCCTGATCTTGGACTAAGTAACAGGTTGGTCCAACAAAGAATCCAACTATATGATTTTCAATATGCTTGAAATAGTAAGCAAATCTCCCTCAAAGTACACTTTTAGTTTCAAAAAAAAAGAGAAAGGACATATTATGTAATGAACACTTTTGGTATATTTAGTGCTTTGTGTTCTTGAGCAAAACACTTTGTGTTGCTCTAGTCCATTCAACTGTAAATGAGTAACCAGGGCCATCTTGGTAACATTATAGGCCCCCAAGCAAATCAATGCACTAGGCCCTGTAAAAGACCCCCTTCAGTCATGAATGACCATGGGATTACACCTAAAAAGTTCCCTTCTGAAGCACAAGTCTTGGTAAGGTTGTTTATGAAAGACCAGCAGTCACCCATGCATATCAGGTTTCCCTCTCCATGCCACTAGTGTTATCTAAGGGAAAGGCAAAGGCCAATACAGCTTGGCACCAGTGATGTGGCAACTCATTTCTACAGGTGAGTGAACTGGAGCAACGTGAAATAAAGTGTCTTGCTCAAGAACACAACACATAGCCTGGTCAAGAAATCAAACTCACTACCTCACGATCGTGAGCCCAACACTCTAACCGCTGAGTCATGCGCCTTCATAAGGCCCTGTAGTATGTACTTATTGACTGCAGATCACAAGACATATAGATCATTGGAATGTCATTGATCTTAGTTCAGTGTATGACCTGGGGTTTAACAACAACAACAACAGCAATCACATCTGCAGCAACTACATTCACCTGCCCCACTATCACCACCACCACTTATTCACACACACATTATACTGCCATCCACTAGTGCAACTACACTAAGAGACAGTACTCTCTGCACCGCCTCACCATGCAACAGCAAAAGTGCAATCTCACAAATATCACCACTTACACAGCTATGGTTACAAACTTCATTACGAGATCATATTGTAACAAACGCCATCTCTTGCCTTAGAAGCATCACATCTAAAGTCACAAACTTCACTACCATTACCACAAACTCAACCACCCCGTTCCCACCTAACTACCCTCACAAACTGACATTTCCAGAGAAACTTATCATGAATATTTCGTTTTTGTATTTATTTTGCAAAATTATCATGAATAGAAAAAGTGGTCATTTTAAGCAATTTAACAGTTTTTTTTCTAACGTTTATGTAGAGCACCGTGTATGTATATATAATACTTTCATGTGTCTGTCTCTCTGTATATTATGGATATGTACGTATATGCATGTATGTATGTATATATATATATATATGTGTATATGTGTATGTATATATATATATATATATATATATATATATATATATATACACACATACAAAACTACATACATACATGCATGTATATACATATCTATATGCATATACATATATATTTACATATACACAGACATACATATGTATATAGGTATGTATGTATGTATGTATGTATGTAATTAGATAAAACGGAATCCAAGGAGACTAGTGGTGGTCTGATTTGGTAAAAGATGTATTTACTGGAAAAATAACAGAAGAATTTCAATGTTGCCACGAGGAATGAGTTTCCAGCATTTGGGATTTAGGACAGAGTCCCTCTTCCAGATTGGGATGACAGGGAAAAAAACACTACATGGCAAGAGTATTAATCCTCTATGTAAGAGTAGCTGGTAGTCTACTGATCATCATCATCAAAATTTCTTAACTGATGCAGCCAGTCATTGGAGTACCACTCTAGAAGCTTTCGTTATCATCCATTGCCACTAGTCTTCTATTCTCTGTCATGCACAGCAGGTTTGCTGTGTTGTGACATGTCCAATTCTTGATGCTGTCAAACTAGGATTTTCTGTCTGCCCCTTTTTTGCCCTTCCTCAACTATGCCCTGAAGAATAGTTTTGGATAGGGAGTTGTAATGGGATACATGATAGAGAATGCAAAACAACATGAGAATGAATGCATAGATAGGAAGTAATGAGAGAGGGAGAGGGAGGAAGAGAGAGATAGAGAGAGAAAATGAAAAGGAAATAAAAAGAGAGAGGAGAGCTAAAGGATGAAGCAGGGATTAGAAGGAGCAAAAAGGAAAACATTCATTTAAGCCCATTAGTACCATGGTTTCCAAGTTGAATATGATATGTTGTTCCTTCCGTTTCCTTGAGTTTGCAGATCCTTGGTGTACAGAGGTACCTGCTACAGATCAATGAGTAATGAAGTGATCTGTAGTGTTGAAGAGGGCCACTTACTTGTTCCATTCAAATAAAAATTGGAGACAGCCCTGGAAGTTACTTCAAGTTAAATCTCTTACATTGTGAACGGGGTTGGATAAATGGACCCTATCCGTATTACCTTTAAAGCATAGGACAGGGCGAAAGTGTAAGCCCAAACAGTATGCAAAACACCTGCCCATAAACTGGTCTGATAGTATTTGTTTGGAAAGGAGAAACTCAAGGGTCACCATCAGGACATTGGTAACGATATCCATTTCTGGTTAGGTTACCTTCGTGGTATGATATAGACATGTGGTCAATGCCGATTTTAATATTTAGCGATATGCAGTCGGGTGGAACCACCATGGATTACAAATCTTGATGACACCACAGTATGATAAAACAATACAATATCAAAACTGTATTCTGTGGTGGGCACTGATTGTAGCGTAGACAGGACGTGAAACGAGGGGTGGGTCCACGCCGGGCGATATTTTTATGGAAGCGGTACTTTTGAATCTACTGTATAAGTCAAGCTTGTGTAGGTGCGGTGACCTGGTAGGGTGACATTCTCAAAGGTTACCCCTGGTAGCACACACTTTAGCTACGCCACTGGGTGCTGAAGAGAAGACCTTAAAACTCAGTATCCAAGGTAGACGACCTAACTGCTATACATGTGTAAGCCAAATTCATTTTAGAGCTTTCTGAACGGAAATCCTAAAAGAAAAAGAAAAAGACGCCATAATAAGAATTATGGAGGTTATCGGCCGTAACACAACACCATGATCAACTTGTGAGTCAGCAAATAAAATTGCCTCGTCCTCATAACTAGGAGTGAAACATGAAACAATAAACTCCATCTTCCAGCCGGAATCAACAAAGACAAAGAGAGTCACCAAAAGCAACGACGACAACATCAACAACAACAATAACACCTAATGCTAAATTATCAGGAAGTACCTTTTCCTAGAAGCACATCCCTATATACTTATGAGGATGGAGACCAGACAGAAGCTGAAAGATATAAGCGAACATTTTCGTGGAGAAAAAAAACAGAAGAGAAAAGACGAAAAGGGAGTCAGCAAAACGAAAAGGGAGTCAATGAAAAGTCTTTTAAAAAGCTATAAAAATGCGACATAGAGTACACCCCTAGTGAAGAGCTGACGCTCTTTGCTGAAGAAGAATTCATATCTTATAAAGGAGGAAAGCTAGCGTTCTATCATGAAGAGCCAGCTTCCTACCTGAAGGAGCTATTCGCAAAAAGAACAATGTTCAAATATTCACAAATTTCCAGACGAAGTATACAGATCAAGAAGGAAATAGGATCACATTTTAAACAGCGTTTAAAGGACAGAATAGTAAAAAAAAAACTTTGGGATATACCTTACAAAGTATTGCCGTACTTGATGGCATATAAGAGGTATTAGTTGTTAAAAAAACAAACTTCACCCGAGGAATACACCTAAACCAGATGTTCGGTGTCCCATCTACCATCAATTTCACCCTCGAGGGATCGATGCTAGATGAGTAGAAACAATTGTGATCAATAAGGATTCTTGTATCTTCTATCTTCTTCCTCTCTCTCGTTAATCAAATACACACACACACAAACACACACACACACACATATAGCTTCAGTATACTTATAATGCACAGCCTTACTAAGTTCTGGCAATGAGGTCATGAGAATCCACTGCCTTCCGTTCTGGACTCTTATACGAACAAGTACAGGGTATAATATTAATTAATAAATACACGACAGAAGAACAGGAGTTGTGTAATCACCTTGTTAGTTTACAGCTGCATTCGCTATAAATTGCTCTGCATCCAGAGATGAATTCCATATAGCCAAAACAGGTGTAAGCTAATGAAGGTAATTATGTAACTCCTGTTCAGTAATTAATCAATTAATATATATGTAGTGACTTCATTTAGGCATAGAGTAGATTCGAACCTGAATCGGCAAGTTTCCCTTAGCATTTCAGCAGCGTTTTTTTTTTTTTTTTTTTTTTTTTGTACAGAAAAACGATAGTTGACAGGAGTTACATTCCACACATGGCCTTGCCAAGTCAATTTATGTACTTTACGTTTAACTCTTGACTTCTTCTATGCCATCAAAAGTTGAAGCGACCTACATCGAGCTGCCCATTGTCCTCGGCTATATACCCATTTTTCTAGATAGTCTGCATAATTATAAATACTAAAATTCCGTAAGAAAAAGTTAGCGAGAACCGACTAACAGGGGAGTTGGCTGACCGGCTGAACGAAACGCCATCTCTGAATGAAACGTCAACGAGGGACAACTATGGTAACTCACCAACGAAGCAGTTGTCTCGTTCCACCACTCTCACTTTCTCACTAGCTCATTTTTTTTCTCTACGACATCATTCTGTCTCTCTTTCTCTTTCCTACTGATACAATGACAAGAACATTATACACACTTATACAAGGAAAAATTAACTCTCTTTACATGCTTTCCGACTTATATTACCCATACCTGCCCGTCGAGTCATGGCTTTACCTGCAACATCAACACCCGTTACAATTTTGATAACTACTCAAAACGAATTACTGCATCTTGCGTTACAATTGATGCTCCTTGATGTCTAACTCCGTTACAAATGGTAACCCTGCTAACTATAACATTTATCGTTACATATATATGTGTTTGTGAGACAGACATACAGACAGACAGATATTAATTAGTTAATGAGTGTGTGCATACGTGTGTGTAAGTGTCGCGGGAGGTATTTGAGAACACATTTGGTAATTTGATAAAGCAATTCTTATCTAACAAAAATCAAATGAATTTTAATAGATTTTCATGCACGTATTCTTTATAAGCTTTCTGACACGATTATTCTACGAATTCGTCTTCAGTTTCGATGACTGCTCCCATGCGGGACCGGAATGGTTTCCATGCCTGCTCTAAAATTCAGACATCATCTGGACAATAGTTGCCCTCAATAAAGCTATAGTATTATTAGAATGCTACCGATTAATCTCCCTTTTAAGAATCATCCAACCGTACGTGTTCATGAGATTTAAATCTAGTAAGTTTTGAGGCTACAATTTGGTGTTACACGATCGTAAAAATTGTCTGAATTCCATTCTTGGATTACGTAGGTTTTTTTAAATAATACTGGGTCAGTTTCGAAACACGTATGACCTTTCGCAGTGTACTTTATCCCTCCCGGGTTTAACAACTATCATTAGAACCTCAACGCATCTACCATTAATTCTATAATCCCCTGGAAAGACGTGAAATGGCATGATATGACCTTCGTTACTCACCACTTCTAAAACCGACTCATTTGATGGAAACTTAGTGCGCGTCACTCTGGGCATGCCAGAAAGATATGCACATAACCGATGGTTTTCTTATCAGAGAAGGACCAAAGTACGTCATGTTCGTGAGAATCTTTAAACTTAAGCAACTGCCTGGCTATTTACGGAAAGTTTTCTTCAGCAATTTTCAATCGTTGATAAAGACTAATCTCATATAATCAAAGAACTAACGGAGACATTTCTTACATGATGACGAGATCACCGATACAGCGTGGAATCTAGGTATGGGAGGCAACCATGGAAATTGATACAGGGCTGGAGTGAGAGTTATAATGGGGGTGGGGGGGGGATCAGAGCGATGGTACCGTAAAAGTAGGATCCCATGACAGATGGTGGTGGCAGAGTAAGTAATGGAAGGATTAACGGAGAATTTTGCCTCTCACGGAAGGATTACCGGAGAATCTGCTTGACACGGATAAAATTGGTTGCCATGTGTCTTCAAGCAATCACCGGGCTCTGAGCACATGGCCTATACAATGTACAAATAAGTTTGCTAGAACAAGAAAAATCACGATTTGCCTATATATAGTCAAATAAAAAAAGAAAACAGGAAAAAAAAAAAAAATTAGACGTTCACAGTGGATATATTAGAATGATGTTCAGTACAAGTTTTAGATGAAAAAATAGGAGTAGCAATAACGTTTCAGAAAGAGGAAAAAGTTCAGAGAGGGAGAAATAGTCCAGAGAAAAGCACTGTGTGTCGTTACATGGCCGAAAAATAACTGACTGTAAGTTGGAGAGTGTAAAAACGGCTAAAATCGTTCCGGACTAGGGAGGGGGTGAAAAAAAAATTTCAAATTTTTTTTTTTTTTTCGTGAAAAGATGCCTCCCATCATTTTGAGGACTTTGATGAAGAATATTGGGGGAAAATCCCCGTCAAAACGGAGAAATTCCAACTTATGTGGGCCGCCTGATCCGAAATTCCGTTTTCTTGAACGCCTTGCCCCCTTCCAAAAATTTTGCCAACAAATTTCTTCGTAATCGTAATCTATATCGTTTGAAAGATATTTGTATAAATTTTCATTAAAAAATACCTATTTTCCAGAAAGTTATGAGGGGCTAAATGTCGGGTCCTGTGAATTTTCCGAAACTCCTCTGTGTGTGCGTGCGTGCGTGCGCGTGTGTGTGTGTGCGTGTGTGTGAATCTTTGTGAATGTGTTGGGAAATGCATATATGCTTTTTCATGCGTGTGTGTAGGTGGGGGGGGGGGCGGGTTGCGAGTAGCGTGTGTGGCTTAGTCAAAGACCACGTGGATGGAAAGCAAACTTGTTAACCACATGGAAGTATTTGAATGCTACTGATGCTTCCTTTACTTCTTAAGAATTATCAAGACACTCCGTGAAGACAGAATAAAGTGAAGAAAAGAACACAGATCTTCGGGTTTCCAATAAAGTGATATTATTCTTTTCTGCTCTAGCCACAAGGCCCGGAATTTTTTGGGGGAGGGACCAGTCGCTTAGATCGACCCAGTACACAACTGGTACGTAATTTATCGACCCCGAAAGAATGAAAGGCGAAGTCGACCTGGACAGAATTTGAACTCAGAACGTGCTAACCTTTCTGTCAGCTTGCTTCCTTAGTAAAGTGATGTTATTGTTCTAACTTGATTAATGCCATCCTTTGAAGTCAGAGCTGCAATCGGTATCACAAATCTTAGCTAGAGTTTTTATTCGATATCGTTTGATATGAATGTTTTCAACGTCCAGTGACACAAGAATATACTTCTGCTAAATTTCTTTAGCCGGACGTCCTGAGAATTTCCGAATCAATGACTGCATAAACCGAAATAAATTATGTTTGTATGCATGTGTGTAGGAGAGGGGCCAGGGAAGACCAGTGGTTCGCTGCTAGAGAGTGTTACAGCCTAGGACTTGATCAATGTCGGGGTGGACAACTGGATGAGGAATCTGATGTTTTATGACACGAAAACCCCTGAGAGTGCGGAGACATCACTGATGAAACATCTCGGAGCATCCGTGAAATGCATTTTGGAATTGTGTGTGTGTGTGTACTCTCTCTCTCTCTCTTACTTGTTTGTCATTTGACTGCGGCCATGCTGGAGCACCGCCTTTAGTCGAGCAAATCGACCCCAGAGCTTATTCTTTGTAAGCCTAGTACTTATTCTGTCGGTCTCTTTGCCGAACCGCTAAGTTACGGGGACGTAAACACACCAGCATCGGTTGTCAAGCGATGTTGGCGGGAGGGGGGACAAACTCAGACACACAAACACACACACACTTATATATATATATATATATATATACATATATACAACGGGCTTCTTTCAGTTTCCGTCTACTAAATCCACTCACAAGGCTTTGGTCGACCCGAGGCTATAGTAGAAGACACTTGCCCAAGGTGCCACGCAGTGGGACTGAACCCGGAACCATGTGGCTGGTAAGCAAGCTACTTACCACACAGCCACTCCTGCGCATACATTTACAGAGATATAAGTATAAATTAATGATAATCGTTGCATATTGTGCTCTAATATATAAATACACACACACACACACACACACACACACACACACACACACACACACACACATGGGCACGTGGTTTAGTGGTGAGGGCATTCGGCTTATGATCGTAAGTTCGATACGCCACGGCACCTTGCGCCCTTGAGCAGGACACTTTATTTCTCGTAACTCCAGTCCATTCAGCTGGCAAAAATGAACTGTACCTGTAATCCAAAGGGTCGGCAATATCACATTCTGTGTCACGCTGAATCTCCCAGAGAATTATGCTAAGGGCATATGTATTTGTGGAGTGCTCAGGCACTTGTACGTTAATTTCACGAGCAGTCTGTTCAGTTGATCGGATCAACCAGAACACACGTCGTCGCGACCGACGGAGTACCATATATGTGTGTGTGTGTGTGTGTGTGTGTGTGTGCTTAGGTTCTTATATGTGCAGGCTTTTCTACAGGAATTGCACATATTCATGAGTATGTGTACCTACCCGTGTATACGCGCAAACATACTTATAATTAAACCAGCATACGGTTATAGCAGACGCGTTATAACCAATGATGTGTGCCAGCACCCGAACAAAATTGATTATATTAAATCTTCGAGTAATTGTCAGTAATTCTTGCTATTGGTTTCAAATTTTGGCACGAGGCCAGCAACTTCGGAAGAAAGGGAAAGTCGATTACATCGACCCCAGTATTTAACTAGTACTTGTTTTATCGACCTCGAAAGGCTAAAAGTTAAAATCGACCACGGCAGGATTTTGAACGCGGAATGTCAAGGCGAACGAAATGATGCTAAGCATTTTCCCCAGTGTGCTAACGATTCTTTCCTACTCTAGGCACAACGCCAGAAATTTTGGGGGAGTGGATCAGTCGATTAGATCGACCCCAGTACGCAACTGGTACTTAATTTATCGACCCCGAAAAGATAAAAGGCAAAGTCGACCTCGGTGGAATTTGAACTCAGAACATAAAGACAGACGAAATACCGCTAAAATTTTCGCCTGGCGTGCTAACGTTTTTTTATTTCTCTATTGCCCACAAGGGGCTAAACACAGAGGGGACAAACACGGACTGACAAAGAGATTAAGTCGATTACATCGACCCCTGTACGTAACTGTTTGCAGTGATCAAATGTTTGTGCTGTACGAAAGCTCACTCCCTACAGCATGTCGACATCGCTTGTCTAGGTTCACGGTGTATCACACATCAGACGTCGAAGTAATCTCAGTGCAACGTAATATGAAGTGTTTCGTTCAAGAACGCAACGAAATGCCCGGTCCTGGATTCGAACTCACGGTTTCGCGATCGTGACAGCAGCGCCTTAACCACTAGGCCACGTGTCTTCCCTGTATATGTATGTACGTACATATATATATATATATATATATATATATATATATATATATATATACATGCGTGTGCTATTGTACATGCACATGCACACAGGGATTGTAACACACACACACACACACACATACATGCACACACACAGACACCCCCCCACACACACACACGCACACACACACACACACACACACACATCTGTAAAAGATCGATACATTCCCTGATGTCATCAACACAAGCGCACACACGCTCACAGGACCCACCATCAGCATCTCAGAAAGGTAACTGTCGGTATTATGAAATATTGATTGAATGGCAAAATAGATGCAAACACACGAACACACATCATATAGATCTGTCTGTGAGTGTGTGCATATATATTATGTGTAGTCATGTATCTGAACACTTCTGTGCGTGTGTGCGCGCGCAAGAGAGAGACAGAGAGAAAGATAGTATATATATGTACATATATACATGCAATCACACAAGCATCTATCTATCTATCTATCTCTATGTATATATATATATATATATATATATATATATATATATATCTTCACCATTTTCGAAATCAGTCGATGTCTCCTTTGTGTGTCCCGCCCTATATATATATATATATATATATATATATATATAGTGTTCATGTTTGTTTTCATGTTTAGTTTTATAAACAAGTTTACAGTATTCTTAGGGGTTACACTATAGTTTTTGTGCGGTACAAATTTATTATTGTCAAGGGTATTGTTGATAGTGACTTCGAAGTTTCGGCCAGTTAGGCCATTGGCCGAAACTTCGAAGTCACTGTCAACGATATCCTTGGGGGGGGGGGGGGTAGATGGATGGATGGATGGATGCATGGATGGATATTATATTTTTACTTGTTTTTAGTCATTGAACTGCGGCCATACTGGAGTACCGTCTGACGGATCTTTAGTCGAACAAATCCACCCCAGTACTGTTTTTTTTTTTTTTCCAAGTCTGGTACATAGTCTGACGTTGTCTTTTGTTGAATTGCTAGTGACGCAAACATACCACCACCAGTCGTCAAGCAGGGAGTGAGGAGAAACAGACGCAATGACATACACTTTTGTACAGACACATCTACCCCCACGTGTGTGTGTGTGTTTTCGGAGATGTAACGACACACGAGCTTTTCTCCAGACTATCTCCTCCTTCCTCTTTTTCCTCCTCTCTGGACTTTTTCTTCTTCCTGACGAAGAGTCATGTTCGAAATATCATTCCTAGTTTTCCATTTGAAACTTTCCCTGAGCGTCAATCTAATGTCTAATAAATTATATATATATTTATAAGTATAGCCACACACGTGATTTTGTTGGATTTTTGTTTCTTTCTCGTATTTCTGACGAAGAGCCGTGCTCAAAACGTTATCTACCCACTCGTCTTTTTACATCTTATACTGAGCGTCAGCCTAATACATTCTATGTGTACGTTCTTTTGACTTTCGTTGTTTTGTTATTTTAAATTTCAATTTGCCAATATATATATATATATATATATATATATATATATATATATATAGAGAGAGAGAGAGAGAGAGAGAGAGAGAGAGAGAGAGAGAGAGAGAGAGAGAGAGAGAGAGAGATAGGCGTAGCTGTGTGGCACCTTGGGCAAGTGTCTTCTACTATATCCTCAGGCTGACCAAAATCTTGTAAGTGGATTTGGTAGACGGAAACTGAAAGAAACTCATCATATATATATATATATATATATATATATATATATATATATATATATATATATATGTGAGTGTATCTTTGTGTCTGGATTTGTCCCCTCCCTCCATCGCTTGACGACTGATGTTGGTGTGTTTATGTCCCCGAAACCAAGCGGTTCGGCAAAGTGATCGATAGAATAAGTACTAGGCTAACAAAAGTAAGTCTTAGCGTCGATTTCTTCGACTAAAGATGGCGTTCTAGCATGGCCTCAGTCAAATGACTAGAACGTGTAAAAGAATAAAAGAATATATATATATATATATATATATATATATATATATATATATATATATATATATATAAACACATATACAAGACGGTTCGCACTTTTACCACTCATCACACCCACAACTGTAAACTACGAGTATGTGGTGCTGGCGCCAATTCTCTCGTCACCTCCAACGCTCCCTGTCCAGTAGTCGTCAAGAGTGTTCAGATGCTCAAAGCTAAGAGATCACATGACAATGACATTGGGAATTACAAGATCGCTCTGTTATCTTGAGTCTGGCCGGACATGAAGTGTTCTGTTTTTATCCCGTGCGAAAGCGGTTGGCTAAGTGTTTAGAGTATTGCGCTCGTGATCGAATGACTGTGGTTTCGATTCATGAACAAAGTGATAAGTTTAGTTGTTGAGCGAAACACTTCATTTCATGTTGCTCCACTCCACTCATCAAGTAAAAGTGAATAATCCTGCGACGGCCTGGCGTTCCGTCCAGACAGTTGTGTGTGAGTGAGTTGCCAACAAGTTAGAAAAAAGCACTCTTATAGAAATTTTGAACCGTTATACATTTATGTATGTGAGTAGTACATCTTTAGTATGCCAATAACCGGTCAGAAAGTTGCTATAGAGTTCCTGTCTCCTATTGCACTGAGCAATATAGAAGACACACCAGGCATGCTGGCCGGAAGTACATAGCCTCTTTACTGATGGAGGTAAATATACAGTCATGATCAGTGGTTTCGGTGGGGGCAGGGTTCACCACCATGTCGGCCGAGATTGAATATTTATTTCTATCGGCAAAGAGGCTGTCTGCTTCTGGCCAGCATGTCTGATGAGACGACTATGTTGTTCAGTGCAGTAGTGGATGCGAATCCAGTGATAACCTTTTCAATGGCTATTGCCATAACCAAAGATAAATTACCCGAACACACACACACACACACACACGCACGCTGTTTTAACATCACACCCTCATTCGGCGAGTTGTCCTTATATTTCGCTTGTTTTCCCTGATTCTTAGGAACTCCTGTCACGCGAACTCTCACCCAATCTCTTCTCTCAACGGAACACACACACACACACACACACAAACAAACATACACACGCATACATTGTTGGCACTCCGTCGCTTACGACGTCGAGGGTTCCAGTTGATCCGATCAACGGAACAGCTTGCTCGTGAAATTGACGTGCAAGTGGCTGAGCACTCCACAGACACGTGTACCCTTAACGTAGTTCTCAAGGAGATTCAGCATGACACAATGTATGACAAGGCTGACCCTTTGAATTACAGGCACAACAGAAACAAGGAATAAGAGTGACAGAAACTTGTGGTGAAAGAGCACAGCAGGATTCGCCACAATCCCCTACCGGAGCTTCGTGGAGCTTCGTGGAGCTTTAGGTGTTTTCGCTCAATAAACACTCACAACGCCCGGTCTGGGAATCGAAAGCGCGATCCTATGGGCCATTGCGTCTCCACACATACATACATACATACATACATACATACATACATACATACATACATACATACGTGTGTTTGTGTTGGATCACCAGAGGCGATAAATTACAGGATTCAATACAAATGTGGATTATTGTTTTATACATTATAATTCAAAGGTTCTGATTTCCAGTACTCAGAGTTAGTCGTTTCCGATCATCAGACTATCAGATATCCCTATATATCGCTGTACACACACAATGCGCTACCATTCTTCACTTGATTGTGCCTTTCTCTTCCAGTTGGACCCGAATTGCTTGATCATGTCCTCTTTCCATTGCCTAGATCTTCCGAGTGATCTCTTCCGAACTCTTGTACACCACTTGACAACTGCACGTTACAGGATATCCGGCTCAGTACAACTTGTGATCACATCGTTCACTCCATCCCATTCTCGAATTATCTTATTTCGGATAAGCACCCGAAATGGTATTCCCAGCTCATCTTTCCATGACCCACTACATCATGACTAGTCGCTGTTCTTTCTAACTACATGGTTTCGGGTTCAGTCCCGTTGTGTGGGATCTTGGCTCAAGTGTCTTTTACTACATCCCTGAGCCAAGCAGTCTTATGAGTGTATTTGTTGGACAAAAACTGAAAGAAACTTGTCGTGTATATATTTATGCTATTTTTAATTGTGTACCATTTCTCCGTTTTTTTTTTTCGTCCTTGATTTCGTATACATTCGCTTGCTTTCTTCCAAGTAGTCTGGTGCTCTTAGCTTAGATTTTCTTGGGGCCGGCCAGATGGGAGCAGTCTCGAGTGTAACCGGCCGCAACTGCAAAGACGATCTGGAACTCGACTGAGGATAGGAAGCTCTGAATGACCCATCCTTGTTTTTTCCTGTCCTTTTTTGTTTTGTCTAACTGTCCGGATGTTTTGCTGTCGCCTGTTACGTTCTTGTTCCATTTTTTTCTTTATATATATACTTTTACTTGCTTCAGTCTTTTTGACTGCGGCCATGCTAGAGCACCGCCTTGAAGGGTTTTATTGGAACAAATCGATCCCAGAACTTATTATTTAAAATCGGTTTCTTCATATATATGTGTGTGTGTTTGACACTACATCGCTTGACAACTGGTGTTGGTTTGTTTCAGTCCTCATAACTTAGCGGTTCGTTAAAAGAACCAGTAAGGTATAAGCACCGTCAAGGCGGTGCCCCAGCATGGTGGCAACCCAATGACTGAAACAAATATAAATATATATATACATTCATATACGAGTGTGTAGACAGTGTATGTATACATGCATATCTATACTGTGTGTGTTTGTGTAGAAATGAGTGTGAGCATTTATATATGCACACACACACACATACACAAGCGCGCGCGCACGCGCACGCACACACACACACACACACACACATACACACACGCACGCACTATATGATTAAATAGATGTCTTTATAAGTATATATATAGATTCTAGAGTACATACTTATATACATGAATCTGTTTATTATTTGTAATTTTGTAACTCACCATCCCTAATACTAACATATTTTCTGTCTAGATAAACTGAGTAAACTAGTTTAGTAGCCAGCACACTTCGATCGGCCATAGAAGGATGATTCAAAGCGGCGAGCTGGCAGAAACGTTAGCACGCCGGGCGAAATGCCTAGCGGTATTTCGTCTGAGTTCAAATTCTGCCGAGGTCGACTTTGCCTTCATCCTTTCGAGGTCGATAAATTAAGTACCAGTTACGCTCTGGGGTCGATGTAATCGACTTAATCCCTTTGTCTGTCCTTGTTTGTCTTCTCTATGTTTAGCCCCTCGTGAGCAATAAAGAAATAAGAAACGTTAGCACGCCGGGCGAAATGCTTGGTGGTATTTCGTCTGTCTGTCTTTACGTTCTGAGTTCAAATTCCGCCGAGATCGACTTTGCCTTTCATCTTTTCAGGTCGATAAATTAAGTATCAATTGCGTATTGGGGTCGATCTAATCGACTGGCGGCCTCTCCAAAAAATTCGGGCCTTGTGCATATAGTAGAAAAAATGAAAAGGCTGATTCAATTTAAGTCTTTCTTTAAATCGTGTTTGTGTTATTTATTTTTAAACTAAATTAGTTTCAAGTATCCCTTACGTTTTTTTAGGAATTAGTGCATGTTTAAATCATTAATTGTGCCAGTCTTCGTCTGTGGCCATGCTGGGGCACCACCTTTGAAGGTTTAATTCTGTTATGTTAACTAAGGGCCTGTTTCTGTCAGATATTTATTTTATCGGCTACTATTTATCAAATAGCTAAGTTACTCTTTGACATCACGAGACGTTATTACACGCGGTGTTATATATATATATACATTTATATACTCTTTTATTCTTTTACATGTTTCAGTCATTTGACTGTGGCCATGTACTTGTTCTATCAATCTCTTCGCCGAACCTCTAAGCTACGGGGACGTAAACACACCAACATCGGTTGTCAAGCGATGGTGGGGAGACAAGCACAGACATACAAATACATATATATATGTGTGTATATATATATATATATATATATATATATATATATATATATATATATATATATATATATACGTGTGTGTGTGTGTATGTATGTATATGTGTATATATATATATATATATAGACGATGTGCTTCTTTCAGTTTCTGTCTACCAAATCCACTCACAAGACTGGTCGACCCGAGGCTAGAGTAGAAGACACTTGCCAGGGTACCAGACAGTGGGACTGAACCCGGAACCATGTGGTTGAAAAGCAAGCTTCTTACCACACAGCCATTCCTATTATATATACACGTACACGCACATCACACAGACACACACACACATTAACACTCACACACCTATAACACATGCATACACATTACACGTAGATATATTTATATGTATATATAAATCTGTATATTTAATATATATGTGTATATATGGGTATGTATATATATATATTTGTGTGTGTATGCGTGAGTATGTGTGTGTGCGTGTGTGTATGTGTAAAAAACATGTGTGTGTATATATATATACCTGAATGCATATTTATAAACATGTACATATGTTATATAACATTTACATATACATATTACATTAATATACACTCTTTCACACACACACACACAAACACACATTTGAATTCAGTGTCTGTTTTTTTTTTTGTTTTTTTTAATGTTTATTCAACAGAAAAACGCTGGCCGTAACTTCGATATTTCGCCGATGACTATATCACTGTACCCACACATCCTTAACACTGATCGAGGTAGACGGGAGACGATGGGCTCTTTACTGTGTCTGTAACTGGATAAGATAGTGGAAAGAAATGCCATAAATTTGGCCATGAATTAATTTTTTTCTTTCAACTCGAGGCATTCGAGATGTTCCGTAGAAAAGCGAAGTTTTTATCGTCATTATTTTGTCCCGTCTCACCGGATTATCAGGTGATGCTCCGAAGAGTGTCTAGTTATCTCCAGCGGCAATGACCTCGCCATCAGCTACGATAATAGTGCTGTGAGTGTTATGGGGTTACCTTAAATATTTCACAGATGAAAACCAGTAGTATTTGGTGCAGGATATATTTAAGAGAGTATGCCCCATTAGAAAAGAAAAAAAAGTGTTGTTCCCCCCCCCTACTTATTTTTATTGTTATTTGTTTGCTCATTCATATTTGTAAGCTGTATTCTCTAAAACTTTTATTAATTAATAAAACGGTGGAATATTCTTGTCATAAAATTCCAGGGAAATAAGTTAGAGAAAATAAAAAAAAAAAGGCAACGACACACACACAGACACACACACGCAGATACTCAAGTACGTCTACGGAACTCTGAAATGAATGGACGCTCTATGCGTGTGTGTCTATAGCTATGGTATATGAGTTCGAATCCGTTGCTGCTTTTTAGCTTTAGGCACTACATTGCCTGATATGTGTGTGTGTAATTTACAGGCGGCTTCCTACGGCGTTCGGTCGCGTCTTAAGACAGTGTTTTACTCTATATAAGACCGCAGTTTGCTTAGTTAACTACAATAGGTGTGTAAAATACTTTTGATACACTGCTATTGTTCGTCGGGCGGTGGTGGGATGGAATTGTCCCTTATTACCGCAGAATATTACGCTTTTATATCACTATTATTCTAGTGTTATTTATTGCTATACTTCAAACTCTTAAGTGATTATAGATAACCCCCACCTCTCTCTTCAAATACAGGCATACCTCAACTTACGTCAGCGATTAGTTCCAAGGTATGCAGCTTAATCGAAAAACGATGTAACACGATAAAAACATTAAAAAAATTTATTAGCTTCTGTCTGTTTTCCTAAACGATTTCTACATATTTTCATATGTAATCCCTTTGACTCTTCGTTTCAGTATTGGTTTTTGGGTATTATTTAAAATTGTTATGCTTTTAAATAAGTGATCGCTGAGAGAGACGTGAACTCGAAGCAGACGTAACTCGAAACGACGTAAGTTGAGATATGTCTGTACATAGATATATATGTTTGTGCATGCGCGTGCTTTCCGAACCACATGGTCCTGGGTTCAATCCCACTGAGTGGCTTCTTGGGCAAACATCTATTATAGCCCTTGGCTGACCAAAGCATTGTGAGTGGATTTGGTAGACAGAAACTGGAAGAAGCCTGTCGTATATGTGTGTGCGTGTGTGTGTATACGTGTTTGTGTTTATTCCCACCACCACCACGTGACAACTGCTGTTGGTTTATTTACGTTCCCGTTAACTTGCGGTTCGGCAAAAGGAACCGATAGGTTTTAGCAAATGAATCCTGGGTTCGATTTGTTCGACTGAACCCTTCAAGGCGATGCTCCAGCCCGGCCGCAGTTTGATGACTAAAACAAGTAAAAAATAAAAGCTGTGTACACACGCACACATACGCGCGTATATATACATATATATATATATATATATATATATATATATATATATATATATATATATATAGGCGTGGCTGTCTGGTAAGAAGCTCGCTTTCCAACCACATAGTTCCGGGTTCAGTCCCACTGCGCGGCACCTTGGGCAAGTGTCTTCTACAATAGCCTCAGGCAGATCAAAGCCTTGAGTGGATTTGGTTGAAGGAAACTGAAAGAAACCCGTCGTGTGTATGTGTGTGTGTGTGTGTGTGTCTGTGTTTGTCCCCCCCCCCCCCGCATCGCTTGACAACCGATGTTGGTGTGTTTACGTCCCCGTAAAGTTAGCGGTTTGGCAAAAGGAAACCGATAGAATAAGTACTAGGCTTACAAGGAATAAGTCTTCAGGTCGATTTGTTCGACTTAAATTCCCTTAAGGTGGTGCTCCAGCATGGCTGCAGTCAAATGACTGAATCAAGTAAAAGAATAAAAGAATATATGTGTGTGTGTGTGTGTGTGTGTGTACACACATAGGAGCATAAACATAGTGACATACACAGGCATACACTCACATAACGCGCGCGTACTCACAAATACTCTTGTACTCGTCAGTTGGAAAGTGAAACAGCATACAGTGACACACACACATTTATTCATGCATTTTCGTACGGACTTTCCCCGTCGTCTCCTTGTCGAATAAATATGCTAGTAGATAGAGATTGTGCACCCCGCCACCCGGCATTAGCAGCCCTTCCAAAATGTGTAATGTTTTATAAAAAAAAAAAGAAAAAAACTCTTCCAACACACAAATTTTGTCACACATTCCGCAACCTCTTTAGACATATTCTTATTCAAAAATGTACGGTATTGTCTTGTATGTAGACATTTACACTCTGTTGTTACCGTACAAACAAATGCACG
The DNA here is from genome assembly GCF_046866305.1 of Octopus bimaculoides. Classification (NCBI taxonomy): domain Eukaryota; kingdom Metazoa; phylum Mollusca; class Cephalopoda; order Octopoda; family Octopodidae; genus Octopus; species Octopus bimaculoides. The sequence continues at coordinate 51,935,081 of NC_142935.1, forward strand.
CACACACGCACTTGCCGACTTATGTCAGTTAACTCAACAACGTGCTTTCTGAGAAGCGAACACACATGCACACAAACAAACGGTGACGCTGCAGCAGCAGCAGCAACAAGAAGAAGAAGAAGAACAGCAGCAGCTGCAATAGCAGCAGCATATTTATTGAGCAGCAGCAGCTGTGATCAGCAGCAGCAGCAAAAGTAGTGAGTCGGCCGCCGTTTGGTGGCGGTGAGAGGAGGAAGTTACTGACTGACTGTACACACATATACACACAAGTATATTTACACATATGTATACACTAACGAACGTTTTAGAACCGCCCTCACATATCTGAATACTTACACTGACGTATACATACACACACACAGACTGCTGACTGTCAGAGAAAGGACAGTATAGTGTTCAGTGTATTCGGAGCGCGTGCGCATATATAAATATACATATATACATAGTTCTTTCTTTAAGGCGTATTTGAACCGTTGGACTTATTACATTACACAAAACAACCTGCATGTAAATTAAACATACATACATATTCACCTGAATAATTTATTTCAGCTTTTGTCCACTCTTGGATCTATATTTTTTTTTTCTAAACGGAGGCAGAAATTTACCTTACTATTTTGGATTTAAGTTGACTGCTACTGATTGCGGGTAATTTCATAATTATACGGCTTGTATCACCCGAAAAGCCCACAGGTAAGTTATTAAGACAAAAAAAAAGTTTATTTCTTGTGCGCGCATTCACAGATAGGCTGTCTTATCTATATATCACATTCTGTTGTCTTATCAGCCTGTTATCTATCTATCTATCTATCTTTCAATCAGTTTTCTATTAATCTATCGGTCTCTCATTGTATGTACCTATTTCTGACTATAAGGCAATATTTGTCTGACTCAATTTTGTTATATATATATATAAATATATATATATATATATGTATGTATGTATGTGTATGTGTGTGCGTGCGCTTGTGTATGTGTGTATAAGAAGCCTTAAAAATACAGGCTAGCTTAAAGCGACAAAGAACTCAATGCAGGTGTACAGCATAACTTCGAAGTCACAGTTCGCGTCATGTTTGAATAATATGTGTGTTTATGTAGATATATATACATATACACTCACGCACAAATGCACATATCTATACATATATACATCCACACATATCTATACGTATATATAAATACATACAGCGTCGGGGTAGGGGCGCACTTGTATAGGTATGCTCAAATATATATACACACACACATTTATATACGCGCGCATATTGATATCTACCTGTCGTTGTCTATTTACTTCTAGATATGTATGTTTATCTGTTGTCATTCCGTCTTTGTCTACCTGTCTATTTATCTGTATTTTCTGTGCAGTTACCTATCTAACCATCTCTCTCCCTTATCTTTTAGTCAATCTGTCTATCGGTCTTTCTCTCTCACACACATGTGTTTGTGTATGCACATATGTGTGTGTGTGTGCTTGTAAGATTTGCCAGTCTGTCATCTACTTCGTGTGTGTGTGTGTGTGTGTGTGTGTGTGTGTGTGTGTGTGTGTGTATATAATCTGTAATTTTCTATCATCTACATATATATATATATAATCTGTAGTTTTCTATCAATTTATATTTATCAGTCTATTTATATCTATCTTTTCATGTAGCTCCTTATCAATCTATTTATATCTATCTTTCTATTTATATCTCTATAACTATCAGTTGATATATATATATATATATATATATAGAGAGAGAGAGAGAGAGATAGATAGATAGATAGATATATGTATATATATATGTAAATGTGTGTGTAACTATATTGATCTATTAGTCCACACACACGCGCGCTCTCTCTCTCTCTCTCAAACATGCACTTGCGCGTACATATATGCGCGTCTGTGTATACCTGTATGTATTTTGTGTATTTGACAGTATCTATAATGTATATAGATATACACAACTACAAATATAGATACGCACACACACACACACAAATACGTCCGTTTGAGTTAACAAACAAGAAGAAACAGTACTCAATGTCGAAGTACAGTGTAAATATTTATTGTAATTCTGAGAATAATCTTTGTTACTTCTCAGAGTTTCGCAATTGCCGCTTATCACGTAACTAATCTCGTATTACTTTTCTTATGTGATATAACAAAAATATGAGTGGGCAGTCTTTGAAAAGAAAATTTAAAGCGAGAGGTAGTAATATATGTATAATATATATATATATGAGTAAAATAGAACAAAAGTGTGTATATATGTACATGCATACACGTGTACATACAAAATTTAAGTTAATGTTGGACGAAAGGCACAATACATTTCTACACTCACACACAAATACGGTGACATTTTTATTTTTATTTCCTTAGTGAACAGGGATACAGTCCTTATCTGATCAGTTCTTTAGTTTATCTATCAATTTGTGTGTGTGTGTGAGAGAGAGAGAGAGGGGGGGAAGACCATACCTGTTTATGGAAGTTGTCTTCCTGACTTATTTTCACGTTATTTTTCTATCTATATATCTATCTATCCATGTTTCTGCCTGTCGCTTTTTATATTTATTTACCTGTCCACCTGTTCGCTTTTTCATTTATATTCATATGGGCTCAGAGACAATCATGCACTTTATACACACGTATCTTGAAAGTATGTTTATTTGCAAATTTGTTTCATTTTGCCTTGCCAACTGCTTTCACATATGTACACACACACACACACACACACACACACAATAAATACGAGAAATATTAGAGATATTTGTAATATAGTTACACGATATGCATATAAAATGTTAATATTAAGAAATATACTTAATGAAAATAATGTTATGTATGAAATATGTAATGAATGTGTGCGTGTGTGTAATTGAAAAATAAAAAAGAGAATAATAAGAAATTTTATTAGTGAATATTAACGTTCGTATCAGAGGTAATTTGTTCGGGGTTTTTATTGAGGGTTTTATGTATGTTGGCTCTTTTTAAGTGTGTGATTGATGTAAATAGATCGTGAAAGTGTCTCAAGAGGTAATCTACGAGCTCACACTTCGAAACCAGTTGAAACTTGGTATATAATAAATAATTCATCAGAGCGTTAAATATCTCTTCTGAGCAGATTCGGCATTTATTAAATATTTTAGTTTAAGGATTCATATATTCAATAAGTGACCAGTATATTTTAATGTTTAAGGTTTTTAGAGATTTTTTTTTCTCTAAGACCCCAGATATATTTAGCCAATGACGTAGTGATCTTGTATTCTAGATATCGAAAGGAGAATAGGTGTTGCGTATATCGACTTTTAAATGAATTTGCTGTAAAGCCGATATAGTCTCTATTTATATCATCAGGTGAAGAGATTTTGGCTCAGTATCTCAAAAATTTATCACGGCACTTTCCAAGCAGGACACAACACTTAATAACGATAGAATTGCATGAAAATGAAGATTCAGACCATTTTGTATGTGTTTTCTCAAGTCGAACTTCGATAGTGAAAAAGCTGTAGCCAACATTTACTTTATTTCTATTGAAAGCATTGTTGACTATGTGTGTATATGTATTCGATGTACATTTATGTGAGTAGGTATGCAAATATACACGTGTTCATAGGTATAAACTCAAATAAGTGTATATAAATGTGTCTATGAAATATTAACACGTAAAAAATTTATTTGTATATATATATATATGTGTGTGTGTGTGTGTGTGTTTATGTGTATAAATGAAAAATGTTATGTTTATGTATTGTTTATAAACGCATGTGTTATATATATATATATATATATATATATATATATATATATGTATATGTATATATGTATATGACTGTATTTATATACGTATATCGAGAACGGACGTTCAGTAGTGATATAGATAGCTTTATACGTATATACATATATCTAAATAAATTCATATGTATATATGTGTATTAAACATATGTATATAGATGTATATATAGATTTATATAGATGTATACATATATGTACATATAGATGTATATATATGTACATATAGATGTATATATATGTACATATAGATGTATACATATGTACATATAGATGTATACATATGTACATATAGATGTATACATATGTACATATAGATGTATACATATGTACATATAGATGTATACATATGTACATATAGATGTATACATATGTACATATAGATGTATACATATGTACATATAGATGTATATAGATGTACATATAGATGTATATAGATGTACATATAGATGTATATAGATGTACATATAGATGTACATATAGATGTATATAGATGTACATATAGATGTATATAGATGTACATATAGATGTACATATAGATGTATATAGATGTACATATAGATGTATATAGATGTATATATATGTATATATATGTATATAGATGTATTTGTGTATACAGATGTATGTGTGTGTATATATGTGTATATAGAAGTATGTATATATGTAAATAGATGCGTATGTATATATATATGTATATAGATGCGTATGTATATATGTATATAGATGCGTATGTATATATATTTGTATATAGATATATGTATATATATATATATTATAAATGTAGATGGATATATAAATGTAGATGGATATATATATATATATATATGGATGTATGTATATATATATATATATATAGACATGTATATATGGATGTATATATATATATATATATATATATATATATATATATATATATATGGATGTATGTATATATATATATATATAGACATGTATATATGGATGTATGTATATATATATATATATAGACATGTATATATGGATGTATGTATATATATATATATATAGACATGTATATATGGATGTATGTATATATATATATATATAGACATGTATATATGGATGTATGTATATATATATATATATAGACATGTATATATGGATGTATGTATATATATATATATATAGACATGTATATATGGATGTATGTATATATATATATATATAGACATGTATATATGGATGTATGTATATATATATATATATAGACATGTATATATGGATGTATGTATATATATATATATATAGACATGTATATATGGATGTATGTATATATATATATATATAGACATGTATATATGGATGTATGTATATATATATATATATATATATATATATGGATGTATGTATATATATATATATATATATATATATATATGGATGTATGTATATATATATATATATAGACATGTATATATGGATGTATGTATATATATATATATAGACATGTATATATGGATGTATGTATATATATATATATATAGACATGTATATATGGATGTATGTATATATATATATATATAGACATGTATATATGGATGTATGTATATATATATATATATATAGACATGTATATATGGATGTATGTATATATATATATATAGAGACATGTATATATGGATGTATGTATATATATATATAGACATGTATATATGGATGTATGTATATATATATATATAGACATGTATATATGGATGTATGTATATATATATATATATATAGACATGTATATATAGATGTTTATGTATATATATATATATAGACATGTATATATAGATGTTTATGTATATATATATATATAGACATGTATATATAGATGTTTATGTATATATATATATATGTACATATGTGTATATAGATGTATATGTCTATATGTATACAGACGTATATGTATATAGATGTATATATGTGTGTATATATGTATTTTATTTATGCGCCCTTTTAAAGCCTGTATATATATATATATATATTTATAGATGTTTATAGATATATATGTATGTATATATGTATATTTAAATATATGCATATATATATATATATATATACACATTCATATATATATATATATATATTTATAGATGTTTATAGATATATATGTATGTATATGTGTATATTTAAATATATGCATATATATATATATATATATGTATATATATACACACACACACATTCATACATATGCCATATATGCAAATATATCTATGTATATTTATACACATGAATATACATCTTCGTTTATTTATAAGTATGTAAATATATCTATGTATATTTAAACATATGTATATGCATCTATACATATTTATACATGTATTTACATCTATATATATGTATATACATCTACATATATTTATGTATATGTATATTTATAAATGCGTGTGTATACATGTATATTTGTATGTGCATGTATGTATAATTATATGCGTATATGTTCACCTATATGTATGAATGTAAAGATACTTTTTTTTTGTATTCTGCGACTGTATACACGCTTGTGTGTGTGTGTGTGTGTGTGTGTGTGTGCACTTGCTGAATTATAAGATGTGAAATTAGATGATTTTCGTGTTATTGTATGTATAGTCGGTCCAGTGTTTCATTTCACCTGTAATCGGAGTTATAAATATTGACTGTGATCTGCACTTCACTGTACCAGATCGGCACAAGTATTTGACTGGCATTTCATTTTATCGACCCTCGAAGCATTATAGGCAATAGTCGCCACAAATACCACAAGATGTGTGTGTGTGTGTACTTGCTTGGTCTGGGTTACAGGGCAGTGCCTATGGCCTTTCCGTACCTAGAAGTGCCTGTGAAATTAAGGCCATTAATGTCTCTCATGATCCTTTACAAGTCAACATCTGCAGAAATGAAAGGAGCAGGGTGGGAAAGCCACAGGGCCGACGTTTATAAAAGAGGATACAAGGCGTATTGTTTAGTTCATGGACTGAAAGGTTGGAAATATAAAAGGTGATGTGTGAATCGGAGGTAAGTGGGTCAAGAATGTCTGAGAAGAGGTGGCTTGATCCTTGCAAATTCCGAGCGGCAGAAGCCATTGAGATTACCTGTAGAAAAGGCAGACGGGGGAGATAGAGTGCCTGCGAGCCAGAGTCTAGATCGTCGTCTCTGTGAGTGATTTTACGCCAGTCAGTCGGTTACCATTTTTTAATTTTTTTTATGTGGTCTAGGTTGCTTTTGTGTGTGTCACAGCTACACCGTCACCAATGTGAGAGCAATGCTTCATTGTCGGCTTCATATAACCTTCGAAGCATGTCTATGATTGTTAGGTTCCAGAAGCGACTTCAGGCCCTGAAGAGTAGAGCTAGTCGTTAGGACGTTGTCCTAGCTATGCTATGGATATGCTTTTCCCAAGAGAGATACCCGTGATAGCCATTTAGAACGATTGTAAGGACTCAGGTTTCGTGTCGCCTATGATTTAGGTGGATTGTAGATAGATAATGTTTTATATGAGTAGCGATTGTTTTCTTTTGCTATTGGAAGAGACAGGTTTGACATGTCTCCATTGAAGAATGCTTTCGAGGTCTTCTCTCTGCATGGTGTCTGTGTGGGTTTGGCGTGTGGTGTCAAGGTTACGAGTGGATTATGTTTGGTTTAAAGGTTTGAGAAAAATTAACAGTAACGTCATTTACATAAGAGCAGTTGCTGTTGTTGGACGTGAGGGCAAGTAGGTCGTTGATGTGTATAGAAGGAAGGCAACGTGTGGGTGGGCTAAGAAAACACCCCTTAGGCACGCCGGAGTTGATAAACCGAGGGTTAAAAAGAGCTTCGTCCAAATACTTTGCCATAGTGAGACCTGATTGGAAGCTACCGATCTAAGGGATAGGTGTCGAGTGGGGTTCTAGGCGAACAGTTTCGATAGAGGATCTCGCGTGACTGACACCGTTGAAAATATTTATGTTGAGGGCGACAGGCGTTACTTTCACCAAAGTTTTCCAAGGCGAGAGCCAACTGGTGAATGACATTTGTGTGTGTGTGTACATACATACATACACACACACACACACAAATACACGTATATACATGCATTTGTGTAAGTATATTGGTATATAAACAGATGTGTGTGTCTTGTATGTTTGTGCGTATGCAGATATAAGCGCATATATATATATATATATATATATATATATATATATATATATATATATATATATATATATATATAATGTGTGTGTCTATGTATATGGGTTGTGTGTGTGTGTGTGTGTCTATGTATATGGGTTGTGTGTGTGTGTGTGTCTATGTATATGTATATGGGTTTTGTGTGTGTGTGTGTGTGTCTATGTATATGTATATGGGTTGTGTGTGTGTGTCTATGTATATGTATATGGGTTGTGTGTATTTGTGCATATATACTTCCAGTGTATATACGTGTGTGTGTGTTATGTTGCGAGAGAAAATGTAACATTAATGACACAGTTATTTTATATTCTTCGTCTGTAAGAGTATTACCTCTAGCAGTCCTCTACAATATTCTCGGATCGCTTGTTCCCTTCAATGAATGTGGGCTCTGACTAAAATATATATGTTGTGAGTGCCAGCTGTTGTAGATTTTAATATCTATTATTTTTTTGTCCGTGTTCTTCTTGGCGGTAGTGTATTGGACGACTTTTAACTATTACTTCTGCCGCCCGATTCTTATTACACTTTACATGTGTAGATCCTTTCCACGGCTGGTTTATTCACTCTATTTTAATTGATCGTTGGATAAACAAAAAGAAAAAAAAAACATTAGTTTCTGAAATATTGGTTTAAGATTATATAGTTTCGATAGTTTGAATCTGTCGACTGTATACAGTTAAAATGGAAAAAATGAATTTTTTGTCTAAGGTGTGTGCGGGAGGGCTAAAGTCACAGCAGTGAAGAGAACCACTTATAATAGCGTTACTCATGTTAATGTACCGTCACTTCCCGTTTATTTATATATTTTATCTATCTATTTATTTTATGTTTTTATTGTCGTTTCAATTAAAACATTCATTATCAGACAAAAAACGTAGAGGTGGGTCTCTTTCTAAAATAGCCCAACCCATCTTGTACCTGTCATTCAGCCTGGAAGTGACAACAGTGGGTGTATTAATAATGTGCGTTAAGTGAGGATTTGATATATATATATGTGTGTGTGTGCGTCCGTGCGATATTATTTAGCTAAAAAAAAAACAAATTTCATCGTACTTTTTGTTTTAAACGAAGTGTAGATTTATTTGAGTTTTAGCCACCAAATATTATGAGTGGATCATATACCATCTGTGTGTGTGTGTGTGTGTGTGTATTTTACAAAATGGTAATTCATCGGGTGTAAAGGAAAGAATATGCGAGCTTTAGTTAATGACGTTATACTACAATAATATAAGTTAGTAGTAGGATAGAAAATAGCTTCTCATTTCTGATGTCTTTATATACTTTACCTTCCTACCTATATATATATATATATATATATCTGGTCTATCTTTTGTGTTTGTGCGTCTACTTGAAATTAACGAGTGTGTATGGTGGGTAGGTGGTGAGATGCACCCGTTTTATACTTTAGTAGTAACCGTCAAACAACAACGTCAATGTTTCGTGTGTGAGCGAATACATACAGGTGGCTTCAATTTAAGGTACATTCCAATGTATCAGTCTACCGTCCGTCTGAAATTCTTGTTTCTCGTGTGTGAGATTTAGATTCGATTTCTGCACTGCACGAGTTATGTCTCCCCCCCTCCTCTTACCATTTCTCTCTCTATCTCTCTTTCTCTCTCTTCACTTTCTCTCTCTCTCTCTCTCTCTCTCTTTAGTAGGTATAAGACTGCAGTTTCGCAGCAGATATATACATATACCACTTATGTCAACACTGTCACATAATTACAACCACCGTCGCAAGCACCACTACTACCTTTCTCATTCATTATTCCAGTAAAATCTCAACTACTACATCCCTGTAGGCACCACATCCACTTCACACGCACACGCACACGCACACACACACACACACACATACATCGCAGCCAACAGTCACATTACCTTTATAACATCACAATTACACTACTACATCGACGTCCTCTGTTACACTCTACATCAAGCATGGACAACCTTTTTCGGGAAGCACGAGACATGGCTCGTCATCAGGTGGGCCGCACTTCTAAAAAATTCATGGTAGCTTTTCCGTTAGGCGTGCCATTCAGAGAGTCCCACGGGCCGCAGTTTGCCCATGACTGTTCTACATCAATTTCCTTGTATCCTTGTCTCTAGGCACGAAGACTAACTAAACATTACACCTACCAGAAACCACTACCATCTTATATGAAAACAAGGCGGTGGGGTGTGCTTTGAAACCTATCGCGGGTTTATGAGAGTGCTAAAGTGTTGGGTGTGTAGCCTTGAGGTGTTGTTGGTGGGAGTCGTGGCAGTACGCGCACACGCACACACAGTGCGATCGTCAGTCACATTAGAGAATAACTCGGTGTTCTCTGCATGTACCGTTCTCTCACTGATTATTTTAGGTGCCCGTATAGTCGCGATCAAACAAACACTTCTCTCGGTCTTATCTTTTAACCCTGTTGAATAACCAAGATATGGCAGCACTGGGCTAGTACTTTAATTATCGGTCCACAAAAGGATGAAAGTTGAAGTTGCACTAACTGTAAGCTCAGAAAACCCAAACGTACGTCGCAGCGCATTCTGTCCGACGTTCTAACATCTTTACTGAACGGGACTGCCTTATATATGTGTGTGCGGCGCGTGCGCGCGCCTGTCTGCCTTTTATGTTGCTGCTTTTTATTTTGAACGCTTTCGTTTCTAGTGAATACCATTACGAATACCATTTGTGAAAGCTAAACACAGAATGCAGTTTTCTGGGGGTTTTTTAAGATAGTAAAAGCTTCGCAACTAAACTCACTTTATATCCTAAATATTTCACACAAACATACGCGCTATACCTTATCAACCGAACTACTACAACTCTACCCCAGACATCACCTGATGCTCCCAACACCTAGCTACTACAACCAATCGGCAAACAGTTTCCCCAGCATTCACCAACACCACCTACCAATTACCATCGAAACATCAATGAAGTTAGCAGAAACACTTAAACAAACTTCAGAAAAGCACAGATGAACGAGTTCCGTCAAGAAACAGAATCAAAGTTTCAGAATTCACCGATCGCGAACATCAATCGATCGACACTGCAATATTAAACAATAGCAGCTGAGGGGAAATACTTCAGGAGAGTGTTCTGCATACGAAATATAAAAAGGTAGGGTCTCACATATGTAATATAGTTAGTTGAAAAATTTCAATCGACTAAAATTATCTAAGCAATTAGTATAATAGACAAATTCTCTCTGGGATTGCTTGAAATGTAATTTTTAAAAACGCATGTGAAATAATTCGAAAAAGGTAAGCTGATTGAAATTTTTGATCAATATAAGTAACTTAGATTGAAGTGAGTTTGATTTTACAGCCAACTGGTGAAATAACGGATAAGTTTCGGTCTTATCAGACCTCCCCAGTGAACTACGTTCTTATTTGGCAAGACGCAAGACTCAGTGTTATAGAAATGGATGGAATGTAGGGACCGTTGGTTATGTATGAAAACAATATAATCGAGGGAAAATATTTCGGGGGTACAGTCTGCATACTATATATATATATATATATATATATATATATTCGCTCATATGTAATATATTGAATACATACGCGCAAACGGTGGGATGTTATTTATGTAATTACCGAGTTGAAAACTTCGATCTGCTGAGATTATCTAATCAATTAGTGCATTAAACTCTCTGTAATGATACTTGAAAATGTTTAATAAAATTATTAAGATCACTTGATCAAAAAGTTTTTGGACATTTCAGATTAGAGTGGGTTTGAGTCCTTATTAAAGCAAACTGGTTTACTATTGCACAAAAATAGAGACCCGGAAAAAATATATATATTCTCACTATTTATTATTATGAATTATTTATTTCCACCACTATTATTTCTTATCGCTTCTATCTGAATGTTACTCTAAATGTTGATTCGGATGATTGACCATTTTCAAGTGTATAGATTTTTTTTAACCCACAGAGACACGTTATTTTTGTTTTCTCAAATTTTCAGCTGATTTCGGTAGATTTCCCTTCGGTTTAAAATTGTGACCACAGCGGTGTATGTGTGTAACAATGCTCTTACGATGCTCTGTCTGTCAGTTTATCTAGCTATCTATCTGTCTGTCTATCGATGAAAACAAGCTTTTATGTAGAAACATTGATTCATGTCCAGGAAATATATACTATACATTACGTATGTTTATTTTAATGTATGTACCTTGATTTATTTTCGAATTGTACACGTGTATTATCTGCATCTACGCATTTATTTTCGGTTTCTTTCTCTTTTATTACTATTATTTATTTGTTTACTTATTTATTTATTGGTATATGAATGTATGTATTACATACGTACATGTTTATATCTATGAACAGTCTGGTGATGATCTACTCAGTTTGATGCACATGAAATACAGGTACGACTTGGCAAGGCGTGCGTGCTTTACTTTTGAAATACACAAATGTATCTCTTTACATTAATATATGACTCTACACACTTCTAACGCTGTATTTAATTGTTAAGAGTTGCTAAAAAGTCTTGTTTCCAAATAGAAATAGACGGATGTGCTGTGTTGAATAAGAGTAACAAATTCCTCTTCGTACAATCTCACACCAAGAGACACACTTCTTTTGTTAGGTACAATAGAGTCCAATATATTATTGCTAATGCTAATATTATTGATAATATCATTATTAATATTTTCAAGACGGCAGCGAGCTGACAGAACCGTTCACACGCCGGGCAATATCCTTAGCGGTGTTTCGTCCGTTTTTACTTTCTGAGTTCGAATTCCGCCGAGGTCGACTTTGTCTTTTATTTTTTCGGGGTCGATGAAATAAATAACAATTTAGCACTGTGGTCGATGTAATCGACTTTCCCCCTCCTCACAATTTCAGGCCTTGTACCTATAGTAAAAAGGATTATTATTATTATCGAGGCGGCAGCGATCTGTCAGTATCGTTAGGACGCCGGGTAAAATGCTTAGCGGCATTTTGTCCGTCGCTACGTTCTGAGTTCAAATTCCGCCGAGGTCAACTTTACCTTTCATCCTTTCGAGAGTCGATAAAATAAGTACCAGCTGAACACTATGGTCGATGTAATCGGCTTAACCCCCTCCCCCAAATGTCAAGCCTTGTGCCTATAATAGAAAGAATTATTAAATGCCACTTCTGCTGTTCGTCACTCTTATCCCTTTATCTGTATGCAGGCGAGCTGGCAGAATCGTTAGAGCATCGGGGAAAATGCTTTTGCGGTACTTTTCCGACTCTTTAAGCTCTACGTTCGAATCTCAACGAAGTTACCTTTGTCTTTCATTCCTTCAGGATCGATAAAATTAATTATCAACAGGTCGATGGCATTTACTGCTCCCTCGCCCATCATTCCATTCCTTTCGGGATCGCTCTGAGCATTCTAATATTTTTCACAGTGAACATACCGGCCGCCTCGGACGTTCGGCGAATGACATTCTCGGAAGAAACGTGCGGGCCGAATCCACCGGGGGACGCGCTACCGCACGCTGACGAGGTCCAATACGCTTGAATCTGAAACCATTGTTTAAGATGATAAAAGGAGGCGAGCTGGCAGAACTGTTTGGTTGTTTCAAAAAGTGTCTTACGGTATCTCTGTCATCTCTGTACGTTCTGATTTCAAATCCCGCTGCAATTTTACCTTTCACCTTTGCGTGGTGGATTAAATAAAGTATTATTTAAGTACTGGTGCAGTTTTATTGACTAAACTTCTCCCCTCAGAATTACTAGCCTTTTGTCTGATTTTCTTCGGCTTTTTACGTTCTGAATTCAAATCTAGCTGTGATCCCCTCTGTCTTTCATGCCTCCGAGGCTGATAAAATTAAGTACCAGTCAAATACTGTGGTCGATTTAATCGACCTTACAAAATTTTAAGCCATGTAACTTTGTTAAAAATAATCAAAATGATGAAGACGGCGAAGTGGTAGAATCGATAAAGCGTCAAGCAAAAGTGACTTGCACCGTTCGCTCCAGTTCTTTACGTTCCGAGTTCAAATCCATCTGAAGTCATCCTTAACCTTCAATTTTCCGAGATGGATAAAACAAAGTGCTTGTCAATTATAATGTGAATTTTATCGGCTGTTCCCTTTTTCTGTGCCTATATTTCTAACACTTAAGGTAGAGGTTGCCATAATATGTAGTTCGACGAAAGGCGGCGAGCTGGCTGGCAGAAGCGTTAGCACGCCGGGCGAAATGCTTGGCAGTATTTCGTCTGCTGCTACGTTCTGAGTTCAAATTCCGCTGAGGTCGACTTTGCCTTTCATCCTTTCGGGGTCGATTAAATAAGTACCAGTTACGCACTGGGGTCGATATAATCGACTTAATCTCTTTGTCTGTCCTTGTTTGTCCCCTCTGTGTTTAGCCCCTTGTGGGCAATAAAGAAATAAGAAGCGTTAGCACGCCGGGAGAAATGCTTGGTGGTATTTCGTCTGTCTTTACGTGCTGAGTTCAAATTCCGTCGAGGTCGACTTGCCTTTCATCCTTTAGGGGTCGATAAATTAAGTTGCGTACTGGGATTGATCTAATCGATTGGCCGGCCCCCTCCACCCAAATTTCAGGCTTTGTGCGATCTTTATACTCCTTTATTTACTGAATCCAAGCCCCGGTGAATTCTATCCTGTCTTTTAAATTCTTTCACATCCGATAAAAAGAACTACAATGTTAAGCGAATGAACTTTCTAATGCATGTCTGCAGCCTTCTCTTTCCTTTACCTCATGAGTGAAAATAAAAAATACAAGCCATTTTTTTATATAGACACAGGCATGGGTGCGAGGTTAAGCTCGCTTTACAATAACGTGGTTTCGGGTTCAGTTCCATTGCGTGGTACCTTGAACAAGTGTCTTCTACCATAGCCTCAGGCCGACCAAAACCTTGTGAGTGGATTTGGTAGACGGAAACTGAAAAAAGCCCGTCACATATATATATATATATATATATATATATGTATATATATAATACAAAGAATATATATATACATGTATGTATATATATATATATATATATATATATAATACAAAGAATATATATACATGTATACACACATATATGTACATACTTACATCTACATGTGTATATATATATGCATATCAGGGTACAGGACGTTAGAACAATGAACTACAGACAACGGAACGAACACATAGGAAAACGGAAAGCCACTTGGAATATTCCTTCATCAGCTGCCTCTATTCTAACCTGACGTTTCGAACATACACATACATCTATGTGTGTGTCTCTGTTTCTCTCCCCACTCCCCACCCACCACTTGACATCTGGTGCTGGGGTGTCTACATCCCTATGACTTGGCGGTACGGCAAATTAAGTACTTGGCTTCAAAAGAAAAAGTCCTAAGGTCGATTTGTTCAATCGACCCTAGGACTTTTTCAGGGTGATGCCCCAGCATGGCTGCAGTCTAATGACTCGAGTTGAAAGATAAAAGATAATATAATAATAGGAAGAAGATCTTGCGAGTGAGGAGTGTTAACTATTTTAATCAGCCAAGTATATTACTAGTGGTTATCTATTCCGGTGGAATGAAAAATAAAGATCGCTAGATTTGAACACTGATCCCAGTGGGACGAATTAAACTATGTTCAGGGTTTCATTTATATTCTTCCATTCACATTCCGTCTCCTGTCTCAAACTTGGTCAAGTCAAGCGACCTGAAGACTGTGGCTTATATTGATCGAATCTTAAGTAGAATGAAACGCAATAGGCGAAACCCTATGTATTAATATTTACCATACTGCAGTAGTGAACATCAAGCTCAGATACAGTGTTAAGAATTGAAACTGTGCCGTTGAATTCTATTTTGAAAGGGTTCGTGTCTTTCATTTCCCCCCCCTCTTAAATTTTTTTTTTTTTGTGAGCTGACACGCAACTGAACTTATTAACATATTTCTCTATCGCGCACACATTCCTCGCACGCGCGCGTATACACACACACATACACGCGAATTTCAGACATAACTCTTTTCATTCACACGCGTTTCAACATCTCTCTCACACATATATATGCTCTATGCGTCTCTAATTTCAAACACACACACACACTTCTCTAACTCCTCTATCTTGTATTCATACATTTTAACCCCTGAAGAAATGTATGCGTGTTGGGGACGTTTCACACATTTCCTTTTACAATCACCATTATCTATATCTCTAGCCTATTTCACCTCTCTTTCTCTGTCTCTCTCTCTCTCTCTCATCTTTTATAGTCGCCTCGTTATAAGATGTGTATACAAATACAGGGACAAGAGGGGTGGTGAAGGATTTAGACTAACGTAATAAAGCCAATAATTTAACACTTAGCTATATACTTCAGACCCAAGCAGGCTAGATTAGGGAGAGGGATTGTTCTGTCAATGTCTCTCTTTTTCATTATATCCTCTCTCTCTATTCTTGTATCTGTCTTTCCCCTCTCTATATCTCTCCTTTTATCTTTGTCTCTGTCTGTCTATCTCAGTCTCTATCTGTCTCTGTTTCTCTCTCTTTCTATCTCACTGTTTCGTTTCTCCCACCTTTTATCTGTCCAACTACCCATCAACTTGTCTGTCCGTCCGTCTAACATCTCAAACGGTGTTAAGCTCCATTGACTACTGCCTAGTTGTTTCGACTCTTTCGGACCCCCCACCATCTCTAAGCTCTCGAGATCAAAGTTGACATCACTAACCTCTTGCTTCAAACATTTGACCTTTGGTCAAGAATTAATAATCACCAATCTAATTGACCACTGATTACATCGTCAACAACATATACCTCAACCTCTCCCCCTTTAACGCCACCTCAAGTATTCTCCAACAACATCACGACCACTCCATCAGTAACACCACGCCCACTATTACTAAAAAAAAAACTATCATTATAACCTCCCTCACTATCCCTTATTTTGTTCCCTTAGTCCTTCTACTTCTCTCACACGTTCTTTTCCCTCTATTATCGGTTGTTCAAAACTCGTGTTCTCCAAATACATTCATTAAAGGCCACAGTTTCTGTCTGTCTGTCTGTATGTATGTATGTATATGTATATGCGCTCGACTCACTCCTGTGTCTCACTCACTTCACCCCCTCTCTCATTTTTACTCGTTATTTGACGACGAAGTAGGTTAGGTCAGATGTTTATATTACTTTCTCAAAGCGCCCTTTCAGAATACCTGAGCATTCATACGTTTTGTAAAACGTTTATGGTACTCGATGCGACAATAAACAAGTGTAGAAAGCACGCAGAATAAAGAAATATTTTCTATACCCAGATAATTCTACAAGAGCTGTCTGTAACAACACAGTCGTGAACATTATAAAACACAATTATTATGAAGATGGAGTAACATTGATCAGAATGCTACACCGGTTTTCCAAAGTGATCTGAAACTATTGTAGACTCTGAGGGCGGATTTATGCAGGAGGAATCTACAGGATTAATATTAACGTCAAATATTTAATACATGAATATTGTGGCCCAGCATGAGAGATCCTGTGTAGCAGATAAATCTCTCGGATT
>NC_142935.1:51963403-52038403 GCF_046866305.1 Octopus bimaculoides
ATAAGATTATCACTATATCACGTGTTTCATGTATGATAACTAAATAAACGAATGTCGTGTTTCTTTTTTTTTTTTTTAACTAATCAACTTTCCTTTATTGTCTAATCATGTATTGCCTTTTTGAGAATGCTATTTCTTTCACATTGTTACAATGCCTTACTCAAATGTTTGAATAAACGGCAACGTGAAACCTGGAGTATTCATAAAGTATTCAAAAAGCTTCAGCTTTTAATTAACAAAAAATTATAAAAAGCTTAATGTATCGCATATTTTTCTCATTTAACCAATGTTCGCTAACCCATGTGTATCGATATGTGTGATTGCGTGCATCTAATTGCATTTATGTATACGTGTGTGCATGTGAACTTTACACAGTTGTGTGGTGAAAGACTTTGATAAAACAATCAATAATTAATTAATTAACGATAGAGAGGTGAACTCCGACCAGTGCATGTGTGTTTACAATGCTTCTTGTCCGTAAACATTCACGAGTTTAAATGATATTATTACATTCCACCATAGTGTTTTACTGCTGTTCAGACGATATATCAAAACTAAGTGGTTGTTTTTACTGTTGTTCGGGTTGTTATCATTTCAAACAATAATCTTGCCATGCCATCGTCACAGATGACTCTACTGCAAACTTTTAATAATCATTGGCTTTGACCTAGATTTCAAAATATTTTCAGTGTCACTGACTCACTGTGTCATACCAGTCCTTATAACAAATATTTGTTTCTGTGTATATTTAAATGAATATTAATGTGGCGCTCTCTCTTTCTCTACGTATATATTATATATGAATATTTCATTCTCGCTATAGCTATGTATTTCGTCTGTCTATTTGTTAATTCTTCTTCCCTTTTCATATTTCTAGGGTTTATTTTTTTCCCTCCTTAACATCGAGTTACTTTCCACTTTACCCTCTGTGTGTGTGTGTGTGTGTGTGTGTGTGTGTGTATTGCCAGGTACGATTTTTTTTTAAATCTCTTATTTTTTCGTTTTGACTTGTTGAACTCGACAATGTGCCATAGCTTGTTCAATAAGTGTATATATCTGTTGTGTGTATTCAAGTCTGTGTTTCTACTTCAGAAACGTATATGTGCATGTGGGTGCGCTTGTGTGTGTGTGTTCTGTTTTATAAAGTGGGTTAGTATTTTTCTTTTGTTACCTGTATGTGTCTATGTGACATCGCAATGTAGACAGGTGTGCGTCTGTGTGTGACTTTAAAGAGCATAAAAGTGTTTATTCTTAATGCAGGTGTGAACGTGTGTAAAAGGAACGGTAGAAAAGTCCTTACTTTATTTTCATTGTAAATATCAAATTTGTGTATAAAACTCGTTTCTGCTTCCTATTTTGTTTTCGTTCTTGCTTGCATTTTGACAATTTCCTTTAATTTTTATTTTACATTTAATTTTTTTTTTTAATATATTTCAATTTTCCTAATGGAGGATGGTGCCAGAGGTAGACATATGCAATAATGGCTCTTTTATGTTGTACGTGTTTCAGTCATTGGACTGCGGCCATGCTGGGGCACCATCTTGAATGGCTTAGTCGAACAAATTGACCTCTTATGGAAAGACTTCCTCCTCCACCCATTGCCTCGCAAATTATTGTTTTTTTTTTTGTTTTTTCCAAAAACTCCCATTTTCGAATACGGAGATTCTGGAAAATTGCAAAAAAATCGAAATTTTGAAATCCGCCCCCCCCCCCTACTCCCACCCCAATTTCTTCATTTTTCACTTTTTCCCGCAGCCCTAACCCTAAAACCCTACCCTAACCCTAAGTAGAAAAATTTTGGGAAATTTTTTTTCAGAATCATAATCTGTATTTTTCTGCATATTTAAAAAAAAAAATTTTGAAAAAAGTTAAAAATGAAGATTAAGGGGAGGGGGTAATTTCAAAATGCCGATTTTTGCCAATTTTTCTTTTCTTTTGCAGATTCGTATTTAAATAAAAAGAGGGGGGGGGGGGGCAAAAGTAAGTCTTCGCCCCCCCCCCCCCCTTATTCTTAAATCTCGTACTTACTCTGTCAATCTCTTATTAAACTACTGAGTTATGGGGACATAAACGGACCAACACCGGTTGTCAATTGGTGATGGTTGTGGTCAAACACTAAGACACACACACACACACACACACACACAGATAAGATCGATAGATACGATGGGTTTCTTTCAATTTTCTCCTTCCAAAGTCACTCACAAGGCTTTGTTCATCTCAAGGTGCCACGCACTGGGATTGAACCTGGAATCATGAGGTTTTAAAGCAAACTTCTCACCACACAGCCACACCTACACCTCGGGTGTAGTTTTTTTTTTTCCTCCCTCAGCCAGTGAGGGACTGAGCTGTCAGTAAATCAGGCACTCCCCGGGTGCCTGGAGCTCTGAGGGGCCCACAGTCTACATGTTAACTCTACTGATATTAATGCTAAGGGGCCTGGTAAACAGTTATGCCCGAGGGCCCTTAATACTCTCAGTCCGCACATGCTCTGAGATGTCCTTCATTAAGGAGAAGACAAAAATGTAGTTTGTGTCCTTAGAATTTTTTTTTTTTTTTTTTTGTGACCCGCAGTTGGACAAGTATTCCACCTGGAAGTCCAATGTATATTTATCCACTATCTTTATCTTCCAAAATTTCCATCCTTTCTCCCTTCTTCTTTGAGTGTACATATGTATTGGCGGTGAGTGGTGGGGTATATATGCTTGACTGCATGGACTGCAAGACCACCCTGCCTGGTAAATTTGCACCAACAAAGGTGTCACTTCCTACGAACAGAACAGGATTGCCAGGGCACAAAGAAAACACGAATTGTGCAAGTCTTCAGACAACTCCTTGACTTAAGTCCCATCGGTCCACCAGTGCCCAACCTGGAGCAGAGCCTTCTGAGTGTGCATCACACTGATTGGACACACTGTGACCTGTCTTCTTATTCCATGTAATGTCTTTGGTCATCGTCAACAATGACAGACGAATTAATAAATCCTTGTTTATGTGTATATATGTTGGTGCATAACTGTATGTCTGTGTGTATGTGTTAGTATATGCATATAAATATATATTCTCTGAGTGGTTAGCGTTAGGAAGGGCATCCAGCTGTAGAAACTCTGCCTAATCAGAGTGGAAGCTGGTGTTGCCATCCGGTTTCACCAGTCCTCAGTCAAATCGTCCAACCCATGCTTGCATGGAAAGCGGACGTTAAACGATGATGATAATGATGATATATATATACATATGTGTATATATCCTTACGAAGGCATATGTATGCATATGCACACACACACACACACACACACATATATATATATGCTTACAAATGCATATATGCATGTGTATATCTGTATGTATAGGTGTGTGTATATATGTATGTATGCATATGTTTATGTATGTATACATGTATGATGTATATACATGTGTGTTTGTGTGTGTGTATATATAATATTGTGCGTGTGTATGCATGCATGTGTACATAATCCTAACTAGCTGATGTTTAATACATACTTTCTTAAAGCTTCAGTGTTCTATTCTAGAACACTCAGTTTCTGTTTTTCCCAACTCCTTAATTGCTCTTTATACTACACTTAGCATTATTTATATTCCTTACATGTTCTCTATATCCATCTAGCCAAAAGTAATAAGAACACAAGAGAAAAAATCCAAAAAAATACCAATACACATATATATATATATATATATATATATATATATATATATATATGTGTGTGTGTGTGTGTATGTAGAACACTTGAGTCTTCTTAATTGTCCCTTATTTTACACTAGAATCTGAATCGGAAAAATTTCTAAAGGATTCTGAAGAGATTTCTAAAAGATTTGTCAGAAAGTAGGACATTTTATTTATTTTTAGAATTTGGTTATGTCGTTTTTGTTTTTTAGGAATCTCTTCTACAACTTTTCTTTTTATTCGTTCCTTCTTTTTTATTTATTCGCTTTTATTTTCTTCAGGGTTTTTACATAAATATAATCCATGGAATTTTGTCGATGCTGTTATTCGCTTCTTTCATAAGTTTAGAATATATATAATAAAAGAAAAAAAAAAATTCATTTTCTTTCATAGACATAAGCATGACTGTGGTTAAGAAGCTTGCTTTGTAACTACATGGTTTTGAGTTCAGTCCCACTGTGCAGCTTTTTGTTGTTACTGTTACGGTTGTAAGCTGGCAAAATCGTTAGCGGGCCAGTTAATAATGCTTAGCAGCATTTCATATTCTGCCAAGGTTGTATTTTCCTTTCAACCTCTTGTGATCTATAAAATAAGTACTAGGTGAGAACTAGGAGCAATGAAATTGACTAAGCCATCCTTTCAAAATTGCTGATGTTATGGAAAAATTCGAAGCTATTATTATTAGTGTTGTGGATTAGCACCAGGGCTGTGGAGTCAAAACAACAAACTTCAACTCTGACTCCTAATATTGGTACCTCCAACACCTTTTTATGTAATTAAATGATTGTGGTCTACATATCTCATAAAGCATATGCATACACTTGTACTGTGAGTAGGCCTATATGTTATAACTGGTTTATATTAAAGAATAAAGATATTGTAAGCCGGAGTCAGTATAGTTTTACCATCTCTAATTCCAGCTACCCGTTAATTGTTTCCAACTCCACAGCCCTGATTGGCACATCTGTTTAAACATCAAATACAAACCGTGCAATATTTTTTCTGGATCTTTCTGATCTGAGTTCAAATTTTTGCCAAGGTTAACGACAACCACTGGCCTGATACTTGAAGCTTTCTAGGTGAAGAGAGATTAAGTAGTAAACTTCTGAAATAGTACCAGCTACGGGAGTCAAATTGCTTCAGATTTGGCTGTGGAATTACACCTAGAAATTGATTTCTAGCAGAGTCCAATTACACCTCTGAACTACATCATTTAAACCCTAAATAGAAGAGTAAAACAGCAAAAAATATACACATGATTCATACAGCTAAATTAATAACAAGAGATCGTTTACACTGTTAAATAGAAACTAAAATATGTAATTTATGACATTAAAATTATATTCTCTAAATGTTTTGAAAAATTAAATAAAATATACTCTGTAATTTTTCAAAACCTTATTTTCAATTATTTTACATTTAAATTTTTTAATTTATTTTTTCTAGTTCCCTTTTTGATTTTTCTTATGTTGGATCAATAGCATGAACTTATTGTTGTTTTTGTTATTCTTGCAATAAGATTCTTGAGGATTTTACATGATAATTGACAAAAGAATTCATTCTTCCTTCTACTTCCTCTTTCTCTTAGATTCTTTCCAGTGAAATATTTCTCTAGCACTTTCCTCAAACATTGCATCCTTCTTTTAAATGTTCTCTCTTTTCTCACTTGCATGCACTCCCCCACCTCTCTCACCCCTCATCCTCTCTCTCCCCATCTCCTCAATCTTCCCCTTTATCATACATACACACTCTCTCTTTCCCTCTTTCTATTTCTCTCTCCATCTATCTGTTTCTCTTTTTCATTTTTGTCTAGTGTATGAAAATGTGTGTGTGGGTGTGTGTACATGTATATGAGTTAGTGTCTGTGTTGTGATATGTTCTATTCAGTATATGTTATAGAAAAGAATGAGAGCACGAGAGTGAGAAATGAAATATTTGTGTGGTGGTGTGTCTGTCACTTTAATTGCATGCTCGGATGGTTCTCTTTTTGACTCCAAGTGATTATTTCTACCAGTTTATCACTGCTAGATTAAAGATTCTTATTTTGTCTAATGTTTCATAAGAGTATAATGGTTAGGTACATGGTGGAGTGATTTGCAGACGTGTGTATCTATGTTTGTATGTATATATATGAATGTGTGATAATATATTTCAGTGCATTTCTGTGTGAGTATGTCTCTGCACTCATACTATCCCATTTAAATTTGGTTCTGTGATATAGTTGCCCTCAATTAAAATATCTAGGTTCCTCTGTATTAAAAAAAGCATACTCTCTGCTAAATTATATTTCCTCTAATACTCTCTCCTATTAAAATATATTTTCTCTGAATTATAATTGTCATAATAATATTTTTTATAGAATATTAATTTTAGCTTCTTCAAACATCTTATTTTATCTTAATCATAATAATGAGTAGACTTTGCACCTATAGACACAATATTTGGTAGACTTTGCACCTATAGACACAATATTTGGTAGACTTTGCACCTATAGACAATGTTTGATTGGGTATATTCTGAAAATAGATATTTTGGGGGGGATAAAGTTGTACCTATACTACAGAATGTATCGCTGAGAAGACCTTGTACCTAAACTACAGAAGCATTAAGACCCTGTGCTTATGAGATACAGTAGTGTTGAAATCTTGTGCTTATATTACACTAGCATTGTGAAGACCATATACCTATATTAGATACAGTATTGTTGATTACAAATTGACAGTGTCGTTAGAGTATAGAATAGAATGGCTTGTGATGTTTGTTTCAATTCCTACAAAAGTCTTTTTCATATTTCATCCTGTTATGATAAAGTGGCAACCCAGAACAGTGGATTTGTAGAATCAGTGCATTGAATGGGACACCTTGTTTTCTCTGTTCTAGTCTTTACATTTTCATGTCAACATGTTCCATGCTGTATTAGACTTGCTCCTCTTTTAGACAATATTGGTGTTGTGGCGAGCTGGCAGAAACGTTAGCATGCTGGGTGAAATGCTTAACGGTATTTCAGCTGTCTTTATGTTCTGAGTTCAATTTTCGCCGAGGTTGACTTTGCCTTTCACCCTTTTCGTGTTGATAAATTAAGTACCAGTTCTATATTTAAGAGATGAGTAATTATGTACATTATTTACATTTGACGGATATTTGTCTTCATCTTGTTTGTTGTGGTTAAGAGTGCAGACTACTAACCCCAAGATTCTGAGTTCAATTCCAGGCAGTGACTTGAATAATAATAGTAATAATATTGAAAAATATCTTAGGAATGAGAACCCAAGTTCGAAATTTCCCCAAGACACCTGATGAAGGCTGGAGGGTATATCAGCCGAAATGTGTTAACAACAAACAAGATGACAAATATCCATCAAATGTAAATAGTGTAAATAAATTAAGTACCAGTTGCTTACTGGGTCGATCTAATCAACTGGACCCCTCCCCAAAAATTTTGGGCCTTGTGCCTAGAGGAGAAAAGAATATTGGTGTTGTGATAGGAAAGTGACATGCATGCAAGGACAACTGTTAGTCTTCTACAAAACAGCTTGTCTTGACATGCAGATCCATGTCACAAGACATACATAGACCCCAGAATTGTTGAATAGATTCTATTCTTATAGAAACCATCATCATTGTGATTAACCCCATCATGAGTTATGAGTGTTAAATAGACTTTGTGTCTATAGATAGAATAGTTCTGAGTAGACCTGGCACTTATATCAGAAATCATATTGTGTGGACCTTATGCTTTAACTAGCACCATATTGTTATGCTGACCTTGTACCTAAAAGATACCACAGTGAGTAGACTTTGTACTTGTATTAGATCATACTATTGTATAGACTTTGTTCCTGTATTGGTGCATACTGTTAAGTTGAGCCTTTTTCAGCTCAATGTGGTTATGTTTGACTGGTTTCATCCCTTCTGTGCCATTTCTGTTATCTTGGCTGTTATATTAGTTGTATTATTATTACTGATAGTTATAACTACTCTAAGGAATTCTTTTTGTGCGTATGGACACAAGGCCACAAAGTTACTGAATCGGTTAACTTAATTCTAAGTGTATTATGGGTATTTCATTAACGCTTGACTGATGGAAGGTAAAGTCAATTCTGGATTGAATTGGAATCAAAAGTTCATGAATAAATGTTGAGGCATTTTGTCCAATACCTTACCAATTCTGGCATCCAACACACAACAGCAGCAATAATAGCAATTTTAATAATAATCCTTTCCACTTTAGGCATAAAGTCCAAAATTTTAGTGGGTAGGAATGCTAGTTGACATTGGTCCCAGTGCATAACTGGTACTTATTTCATCGACCTTGAAAGGATGAAAGGCAAAGTCAACCTCAGCAGAATTTTAACTCAGAACAACAACAACAACAACAATAATAATAATAATAATCTTTTCTACTCTAGGCGGAAGGCCCGAAATTTTGGGGGAGTGGGGAGGCAGTCAATTAGATTGACCCCAGTATACAACTGGCACTTAATTTTAGGTTCAAAATTTTGGTGGGGAGGGGTGCTAGTTGATTACATTGACTCTAGTGCTCAGCTTATTTCATCGATTCTGAAAGGATGAAAGGCAAAGTTAACCTTGGTGGAATTTGATCTTAGAACATGAAGATGGAATAAGAACTGCTTAGTATTTTCTTTGATGTGGTAACAACTCTGCTAGCTCACTGCCTTAATAATAATAAATTAATAATAATCATCCTTTCTGTTATAGGCACAAGGGCTGGATTTTGTGGGGTGGGGACAGTCATTCACATCAACCCAGTACTCAACTGGTACTTAATTTATCAACCCTGAAATGATGAAAGGCAAAGTTGACCTCAGCAGAATTTGAACTCGGAACGTAGTAGCAGACGAAATACTGCTAAGCATTTCGCCTAGCATGCTAATGGATCTGCCAGCCTGCCTCCTTCTTAATGATGATAATAATAATAATGATGATGATGATGGTAGTGATTGCTAACTTTGTCACAGGGCTACATACTAATAGAGGGGATTTATAGTTAATTCATCTCTTAGTACATTATTGGCAGTTAGTAAAATAACTCCACTAGGCTTTAAAATTAAGACCTATTATTGGTTATTAATTTAGACACAAGATTTATATCAAAGGATGTAGTTGATTTAATCAACCTTCATACTTGACTGGTTCATATTTTATCAGCCTCACAAGCATGAAAGACAATAGTAGTCATAGTCATAAGGATTACCTAAGTAACTCAAGGCCACAAATTTACTGAGTTAATTGAATCAATTCAGAACATGTTTCTAATTTTGGCACAAGAACAGCAATTTCGAAGAGAGAGGAGGCGAAAGACAATTACATCAACCTCAGTGCTCAACTGGTACTAATTTTATCAACTTGGAAAGGACAAAGGACAAAGTAGACCCTGGCAGCATTTGAATTCGGAATGTAAAAAGCCACAAGAAATGCCACTAAGCCTTATATCCTTCACAGTAATGATTCTGCCAACTCGCTCCTTAAATTAGAATTATATAATGATACAGATTTCTTGCATTAAATGCTGGATCAGAAATTAATTGCAGAGACACTATTAAGTTTCTTCTCACTCACTGATAATAATAATGATGATGATGACGAAGAGGAAAATAAACCTTTATATAGCCATGTTGCTTCAAATTCAAAGGGAACTGTTATGAGGTTGAAGCATCTATACTTTTGATGAATTAAGTAATTTAAATAAAGTTTTCATTATAATGCTTTTCCCTTGACATGAGCATACAGGTTATCAAAAGAACATTGCTTATTGAATAATAGTAAGTTTAATTCTGATCAATCACTACACCAATATGAATAATATTTTACATAAATACAAGACTACAAATCAGAGGCAAACTTTTTAACACCAGGGGAAAATTGCAAGTATAACAGAAACTGTAAGGTTGCATATGTACTGAGAAAAATAACAAATCTTTTTTTTTTAAATTCATAGATATGCAATCTATATTAAGTTACAATTAGTCTTAGGCTTTTAAGCCATTTTTTTCTTCTTCTCATAGGTACAGGCTTAGCTGTGTAGGGAAAGAAGCTTGTTTTGTAATCATGGGGTTTTATGTTCAGACTAACTGTTAGACCTTGTGAGTAAATATGAAGATGGAAACTGTGTGGTATCCCATGATATATGTTTGTGTATTTGTCCCCCTACAGCTTGATAACTAGTGTTGGTTTGTTTACATCCCCATAGACTAATGGTTTAGCAAAAGATGCTGATAAATAAAATAGGTACCAAACTTAAACTTAGGTACTGGGGTGGGGTGGGGTCAATCTAACTAAAATTCTTCTAGGTTGTTCCCCAGCATGGCTGCAGTCCAATGACTGAAACCAGTTAAAGCTAAAAGCCAGTATAAAAGTCAGTGGTGGTATTGAGAATTATTCTCACATAGATGTTGATGACAGTGATAATAGTAATTATAATACTATGTAGTATTATGTAGTGACAGTTTTTGTTTCTTTTTACTATCCATTTTGGGCTACGGTGAGAACTTTTCTCATCACCATGGTAATTTTTTTTGATAGTCTCTCTTTCTCTCTCTCTTTCTTTCCCTTCATTACAACATTGGCAAGTATTTATATTCATTTTCTTACCTCAGAAAGTGCCAAAATACACTCACACATATACGTGTTATATGTATTTGATATCAATATGCAGTTATATATGTGTGTATGTATATATATATATATATAGAAAGTTAAAGAAGTGATGTTTAAATTCTCAATCGCAGAATAATGCTAATAATATAGCCTGAACAGGATAAACTATCCCTATTTTACAGAGAAAAGTGTAGGTGACTAGCTGTGGACTACACTTTTCACCTACACTTTTCTCTGCAAAATAGGGATAGTTTATCCTGTTCGGGCTATATTATTAGCATTATTCTGCGATTAAGAATTTAAACATCACTTCTTTAACTTTCTATAAAAAGACATCTCAACGCTTCTAAAAGCAAGCTTCGCTTGTTTATTTACATTTGTTGTAATTTGTATTTAATATATGTATGTGTATATATATATATATATATATATATGCTCACATACGCATATCAGCCAGACTGTCAGATGTTGTTATACACCGCTGGTCACAATGTGCTTTCAATTCTTTCTTGGTTGTCACTTCTTTTCTGTCATGACCCAAATTGTTTAACCAAATCATCTTCCCATTGTCAAGCAAGCCTTTTCCAGTCTCTTAGGTACCACTTGGAAATTGTACAGGTTCTCCTGTTGTCTGTGAATCCTGCAACATTTCCAGCTCAGTTGTTTTTGCTGATGATTCCAGGAAATATATGTTAGAGAACAGGTGGCAGATCCAAAGCTACATGTTTAGGTTAGTGGGGAGAAGGGAGTGGAAGAATTAACCTCAGCAACAAAAAAAGCTAATAGATAAAAGAATAAATTTTCCCTAACTCAACAAATCTATGTTGGCACTATGTGAAATAAACTGTACATAAATGTGGTGGTGGTATGATGGTTATCAATGGTTGATAGTCATCAACATGAGAATGTGTTTATTGTAAGTATTAGTGGATTTAAATGGCTGAAGATAACTTTATTCAACAAAAAAAGTATCACTCCACTTCCTGTAAGGACAGCATTTGTTGATTTTGTGGTGAGGTGTGTATAATGTATTCTTGAAGTATTTACTAAGATATAAGCAGAAGTATTTACTAAGATATAAGCAGAAGTATTTACTAAGATATAAGCAGAAGTATTTACTAAGATATAAGCAGAAGTATTTACTAAGATATAAGCAGAAGTATTTACTAAGATATAAGCAGAAGTATTTACTAAGATATAAGCAGAAGTATTTACTAAGATATAGGCTTATAAGTACACTAACAACATCTGCATTCTATACACAAAATTTATAAGAGACAAAATTTATGAGAGTTTCACACAACATTTGTAAAGAGCATAAGAGACACTAAAGCAATTAAAACGATGCTTTAACATACTTAGAGCAAATAAATACAACATTTGGCCAGTAGGAATAAACAACAGCAATGATATACAAACAATACAATAGATCTATCATTGAGTGTACCATTAATTTCTCAGCAACAAACTTCAATAAACTAGGAAGAACATAACAGGTATTTGCAGAGCAGAGCAGCTACACAGCAAAATAAAAAAATATTAGGAATGGAAGATCAACTGGATATGCCGGGGGCACAACTTGTTGCTACAGCTAGCTCCAACTTCCTCAGTCTCAGCAACCAGAGGTAAAAAAGCACCTCTAAACACTTAGACACATATACAGCACCCCAGAGCACTACTACAACATCCAAAAAATACTACCTCACCCTACTTTATGCAAAAAAACAAAAAAAAAACATAGAAATAGCTGCTATATCAACAGTCTTACTGACTTGAACACTGTCCTGGAGTGCATGCTACCAAGATTAAGTGTAGAGAACTGGCAACTTTTGGGCTCTGACTGAATTCATCTCCCCCATCTACTGTGGCCATCGCAAGGATCTGTGAACAAACATAATTGATAGGGTATTGCAGAGAATGCATCATATCTAAATTGTCTCAGTGCACCCCGTATGATTTATCACTGCATGTTGGATTCTGTAGTATGATTCTCAGATGACCAGAGGCGTAATTGTATAAAGTGGAAAGATGCAATCATGTGTCACATTTCATTATTCCGCCAACTACTTACTTGCGAAAGGTTTGCTGGATCAGGTGTGACTTGAGGTTACACAGCAACAAAAATGACAACCCTGGAAGGAAATTCTATAACCTCTTGTTTTTTCAGCAGGGTTTATTTTCTGGTACTACAATTGAATATGATTAATGTTCTTTTTGGATGGTGAAAAATACACCTACTTGTCAGGTAGATAGAAGAATCTTCAAGCACATTTGTACAAAACATATATAAAATAAAGGTAAAGTAACAGGGGTTATTAACACTGGGATATCACATTCATATAATTTATTATTGTTACGAAATGCTAAGTATCATACAATATGATATAAGGTACTGCTTAGATGAATTTATTATTTAGTTTCAAATTAATATTGGTAAAGTATCTTAATTCTCTTGGATTGTTAATAAACTAAGAAATACCTGAATAACACAATTTACCATTTTCACTTCCTAAAAATATATTGTAGTTGTATTTGTTATTCAGAAACTGTTCTGACGTATGCAGTTTAAAGTCAAAATAGTGAGTCATATTATTTAGTCAATTTCGCAGTTTGGCACTAGAAAACTAATCCTTTCTATTTGTTTTGTTTTGTTTTATTTGTTTTGTTTTTTCTTTTGTTTGTTTTTGTACATGTTATACATTCATTCAACAGATGGGAGTTGAGTTCAACATATGGAAGATTTGAACCAGAAAACTTGTTACTGTACAAGTATCAAGTTTACAGCTGCTAATCACTACACCACTTTGACAGTCCTATTATATGTTATGTGTATTTATTTATTCATCAGTGTAGTTTACACTATCATTGCAGCAACACGTGAACTAAAACACAATGCACCACACCGTACATTCCAAACAACATACATAGCTGGAATACCGCAAATTATTGATCTCCCTTCCAACATTGTAACATGCAAAATAAAGAAAGAAAAGACAAGGCAAAATCCTTTTACTATACCAGCAAACGTTACCAAGTTACTATGAACTACACTAATATCGTACCCAGTACCGTACCTAGCTATGTTACACCGTACTGCTCTGCAATACTCAGTAGATTGCACCACACCCATGATACAAACTGTGGAACAACTCCTCACTTTTGATACATAGTTATGCTTTACAAGTTTAGTATGAATTTAAAGATAAAATAGAAAAAAAATAAGAGAAACATTTCCTGGACATTTGTCAAGCTGAATCAATCAACGGAGAAGCGATTTTGATGGAATGTGTACCGAGTAAACCTTGTTAAACCGCACACGTTTTGTTTTAGCTTTGTTACATGTTCAAATATGTATCCCATAATAATACAGTGGTTGTAAAAAGTGGAGATCATACAGTCTCTTGTTTGATGTGTGTTAAATTTACAGATACGAGGTGGAAATAGAAAAAAAGAATTAGAAAGAGAGGAAATAGGTAACAGCTTCTGTGTGTGTGACGGTCTGGGAATGAATAAACTATTGATTATTTTATATTATTTTAGATTTTCTTGTTAATTGGAGTAAGGAATAGTATGGCTAGACAAGGGAGTCAGATATACGTAGGTAATGTTAGGATGTACAACAGGAGTAAAAGCTACACATTGGTTTTGGTGGGTGTTTATTTTGTTTTTTAGACGTTTATAGTGAATTGCGGTGAGGAAGAAGTAAGAGAATTAAGCTGGGTAACTGCCAAGGGCAGAGAAAGATGGGTAGGTTAATGAATGAATGAGCTGTAAAACCTGACTAGGAAAAAGGACATGGTAACTTGTGAATGGACTAAAAGAAGAGAAAAAAAATGTGAATATGTTTGTTTTGTTAAAAGGGCTTTTTTTTAATACTTATTTTAGTTCTGTACTAGTTCAAGGTGGAATGGTGGGAGAACTGTAATAAATTATTCATTAAGTCACACATAACTTATGTAGTTCTAGACAAACTACCCTTCTTTTTTTTTTTTCTTACTCTGCTGGATTTTTTTTAATATTATTAATTTATTTATTTATTGTTAGATAGCGCCTGCATTTCTGTCTGCCTACACAGATATGTTTTCTATGTCTGTCCATTTCAATTTTTTTACGACACCCCTTTTCCCATCTCACTCTACGTAATTAGCTATAGACACTCTGTTCAATGCCAAATTCTGATTGTTTCCAAATCTCTGGAAGGAATAGTATCGATCTTAAAGGTGTACCTTCATTTAACTCACACAAATATCATTATGCATATGTGCATGCTTGCACATATAAATAATATTTCTTATTTATATTAGCAAAAGGTTCACCTTTGCCCTTTCAAAATGTACTTTGATTTTCTCATAGTGAGGGTACTGATGAATTCATTGCTGGGTGACAGCCAGATGTAGAAGTGGGTCACATAGAATATGCTTTGAGATGTTGTGATGTAAGATGATATTATTATTAATAATAATTCTTTCTTATTCTGGCACAAGGCCAGCAATTTTAAGCGGAAGGCATACTCGATTGCATCGACCCAATGCTCAACTGGTACTTATTTTATCATAAAGACAGACAAAATGCTGCTGAGCATTCTACTCGGTGTGGTAACGATCATGCCAGCGTACCACCGAGATAATAATAATAATAATTAATTCGTTTTATTGGCCACAAGGGCTAATATCAATCAAAAACATGTAAGGACAAAGACAGGACGAAGGTTACATAGGGTGGTCCGCAAATGTAGTACTAGAGGTCTGTAAACTAACTTCAAAATTTCATATACACACACACACACACACACACACACATACATAAGGATAAGCATATTAAAAGGGATCCGTGGGAAAACTCATTTAAATAAAAGGGGTCCTTGGTAGTGAAAAGGTTGGGATTTACCAGCCTAGTGTAAGGCAAGTTAAAGAGAATTCTGAACAGTTTAATTCGGTGTTGTGTAAAATAGGTATCTCTAGCTAGGACAAACGTAATTCGGTGAATGGCTGATATGAAGCGTTAGGTTATGTTTTGGGGGAACTAGGGCTTGTGGCTAATGTTGGGAATAGAACTACCCAAAGAAAAGCTTACAAGGGCATCTGCACTCTAAAAGATATAGCCTTGGTTGTTGGTGATAATTTAAGCATAGATAAACAAACCTAATAATAATTGACATAATGTAAATGTTTGTATGTTGTTTAGGCTGGCTAATGGTACATAATTTAATCTCCGCAGTAACATGTCTTATGCTTACAATGTCCAAAACATTGCTTTTTACACACATTCTTGGGATGAAACTCTCTTCAGTTTCTGTGTTTGAAGACTCAACTTTGGATTGAGAGCTCCCAAATGAAGCCTTAATTTATGGTGGCCTTGTATCAAAATTAGAATGAATTGTGTTCTGAATTGATTTAATTCACTCAATGGATTTGTGGCCTTGAGTTACTGTAAGAAACCCTAATGACTCTTACCACTATTTGAGCTAGCTTTTACTATTAAATATTCTTAGGCATTAACATTGTTTTCTCTGCAGTGATGTATAACGAATCTCTTCACAGTGTAAGAACAGCAATTAGGTTTGGTACTTACAGGTTTAACAATCAAAGATCTAGGTTACAGAAACCTTAGTATAGACTTCCAAGTTTTAACAGCTTTTTTTTTCCTTCCCCACCCCCACACCATCTTTGCTTGATTTTAGAAGAATGAGGATTAAATACTTTCAACTTAGTCAAAGAGAAGAGAAACAATCACCTGTAACCCTGGGCAGGAATTAATAAAAGAAACCCATTTGAATTAATTCTAGATTACATGTGATTATTCCTGTCTGAGAAGATATATACCATTTCAATACATCTCTCTCTTTGCTGTTAAGAATTTCACCATTCTCGGGATTTACTAATCCATATTGATTCCTCTATTCCTAGGATATACTAATCTATATTGATATCCCTGTTACTAGAAAATAATAATCTATATTAAGCTAAAATCTAATTCATTTTCTAAATCCTGTCTGTATTTTGCATTTGTTGCCACATTTATGTATATTTGTTATTGTTCTCATTTTTTGCTGTTTGTAATAATAATAATATGGTATAGCTGCTATTGTTGTCTCTATAGTTTTCCTTGTTGATATGTTCTGCTGAGTCTGGTGACAGCTATTCCTGCTGCTGCTGCTGCTTATGTTGCTGACAAAAGTTTTTATCAAACATTTTCCAGGCCTCATTTCCTGACCCTTGATATGGTTATTTCTAGAACATGTAAAATATAAATGGTCGACTGTGGCAAAATGCCTATTGTTTCTTTTTCTTCACCATTCCCCCCCCCCCCCCCCACCGTCTCTATCTCCAACCCTTTGACTATAACACTCCAATGATATGCACTGCCCAACCATAACTGCAGGGTTCAGCAACAAATATAGCTGGCCCATGTGCCAGCACTGTACAGATTTGATAGTCTGCCAACTGGGCTAAAATACGCTTCTCTAAATTTTTCTTTTCTTTTCTATATATCATAGGTGGGCGTTGGGTTTCATCTCTCATTTATTCATTTTATGTCATTTCATTTTCATTCATTGTGTTGTCCAGCCGGAAAGCTACTCTATGTACTGCCTTTATGGCAAATAAAATGAAATAGAGTAGCTTGTTTACCAACCACATGGTTCTGGGTTCAGTCCCGCTGCAAGGCACCTTGGGCAAGTGTCTTCTACTATACCTTTGGGATGACCAAAGCCTTGTGAGTGGATTTGGTAGATGGAAACTGAAAGAAGCCTGTCGTATATATATGTGTGTGTGTATATGTTTGTGTATCTGTATTTGTCACCCCGCCATCGCTTGACAACCAATGTTGGTGTGTTCACATCCCTGTAACTTAGTGGTTCGGCAAAAGAGGCCAATAGAATAAGTACTAGGATTACAAAGAGTAAGTCCTTTAGTCGATTTATTCGACTAAAGGTGGTGCTCCGACATGGCCACTGTCAAATGACTGAAACAAATGAAAGAATCAAAGAATATTATTACATAATGTAAATGTGCATACCCGTCAGAGTGTAAGTATCTTGAGAGAAAAGCTGAACATAAGAAGCGTCAGTTGTGGTGTGCAAGAGAGACGATTGCGCTGGTTTGGACATGTGAGAATGAATGAGGATAGTCGCGTGAAAAAGTGCCACTCCCTAACAGTTGAGGGAACCCGTAGAAGAGGTAGGCCCAGGAAGACCTGGGCTGAGGTGGTGAGGCAAGACCTTCGAACATTGGGTCTCACCGAGGCGATGACTACTGACCGAGACCTTTGGAAATGTGCTGTGCATGAGAAGACCCGGTAAGCCAAGTGAGATCGTTGCCAGTGCCCTTGGACTGGCTGTTGTGCGGGTGGCACATAAAAGACACCATTTCGAGCGTGGCCGTTTTCGTGCGGGTGACACGTAAAAGCACCCAGTACACTCTCTGAGTGGTTGGCGTTAGGAAGGGCATCCAGCTGTAGAAACTCTGCCAAATTAGATTGTAGCCTGGTGTAGCCATCCGGTTGCACCAGTCCTCAGTCAAATCGTCTAACCCATGCTAGCATGGAAAGCGGACGTTAAACGATGATGATGATGATGATGATCATAAATGGTTGTGCAAACTTTCAACTTTCTGAAAATTATAATCATATCTTCAGTCTTTTACTTCAGTCATTGAATCGTGGCCATGCTTCAGCAGCGCCTTGAAGGGTTTTAGCTGAATAAGTACTTATTTTTAAGCCCAATACTCATTCTGTCAATCACTATTGTTGATCTGTTAAGTTACAAGGACATAAATAAATGATTGCCAAGTGATGGGTGAAGAACAGAAACACACACACAAATGTGTGTGTGTATGTGTATATATATATATATATATATATATATATATATATATATATATATATATACACACACACACACACATGCAACAGGCTTCTACAGTTTCTGTATACTTAATCCCTTCACAAGGCATTTATCAACTCAGGATTATAGTAGAGGACACATGTCCAAGGTACAACACAGTGGGACTGAGCCCAAAACCATGTGATGACAAACACACAATCATGTCTGTGCCTGTGTATGTAGACATTTAACATAATCAGGTCAGAATGTTTCCATTAATATTTCTGTCATTGAGACACTTAAATTCTTTTACCAATCTTTTCCACCCTTCTCAGTCTTGGACTTTCAACCCATCCAGTATATATTTAACCAGGGCTGTGGAGTCGAAACACAGCACCTCTGACTCCGACTCCTCTTTATGTAATTGATTGTGGTCTACATATCTTGTAAAGCATATGCATACGCTTGTACTTTGAGTAGGCCTATATGTTATAACTGGTTTATATTAAAGAACAAAGGTATTGTGAGTCAGAGTCAGTATAGTTTTACCGACTCCGTCTCCAACTCCACAGCCCTGTATTTAACCCTTTAGCATTCATATTACTCTTTCAAATGTAATGCTTATTTATTCACACAGTTTTGAATTAACCATGCTCGAATCTCATAGCTTTGAGATTTCAGTGACGTGATTGTACATTTTTAGTGACATTGTATGGTAGGTGTGGGTGGTCAGATTCGGCTAGTCTGAACATAGAAAATATTTAGGCCAGATAATGCCAGTTTAAATGCTTAAGAGTTAAATATTGGTATAGCTTCCATTCAAGTGCTTCATTCAAGCTTGGTAAACCTAGTGGTGCCCATCTCCCTAACATATGGATATCATTGACTCTTAAGGAGCTCATCTGCCTTTAACAGTTTTTATATTTTTTTTTATTTATCCTTCTGGTTGCCCACAATCTTTACTTATTGAACTAGTCCCTTCATGGACAAACAGTGGGCCATGGGACCTTCTTTCGAATGGCATGCTTAATGAAGAATCAAATTTTTTTTTAGTAGTGCAGCCTACCTGATAATGAGCTATGTCTCATGTGGCCCACTTCTCACAAAGGCTAGTCATGCTTGGGCTTGTCCAATACGAGTTGGCTTAATCACCAACCACTCAACTACAAGCAGATAATACTAGATCATGTCACACCATAGTAGAATTGGTACTGACCATGTGTGCATTTAACAATTTATGGAATATTTGAAACTTGTAACTGACAATTATTGGTGCAATGCATTTTTAAGAGTAAGAATGGTAATGAACAGTAACTTTGTGAAATTTATTGGAAGAAAACTATGAAAGATATAAACATGCATGTGTTTGTGTGAGTGTATGCACATACATATCCACAACATGAATGGCATTACCTCACGGGAAGCCATCTGCATGCAAAATATGCATACAGTATGATCTTGCATAATTTATTGTATTATAGATGTAAGAGCTTATCATATCATATCATATATCTATCTATAGATAGATAGATAGATAGATAGATAGTAAAATTCTACACAGTTTCTATTTACCAAATTTCACTCATAACATATTGTTTAATCCAAGGCTTTGATAAGACACTTGCCTAAAATGCTGCACAATGGGATTGAACCCCAAAATCTTGTAGTTCCTCAGCAAATTTCTTAACCACATGCCATGCACTTTTTGTGTTAGCTGCTAATAAAATTAGTAACAGTATTATACTGAGATTGATTCACTTGATCAGGTAAACAAACCTTTTGCAGCTATGAGATCCTTGCTGATTTCACTTGACACAATACAAACTTAAATCTCACTGCAAAGTGTAATAATTGTATTGATCTCAACTGTTCTTGATTCATTTATGCCTCCACACCTCTTTTGTATCAAACAGCCGATGATGCAGCTGATGGGTGGCTGCTGATCAGCAGTCCAAATGGTCAATGGTTTGTAGTTGCTCCCCCTTACTTGGCACTTACTTGCTAATAATTTAAATTACTTCATTGTAAATAGCTTTCAGGTGAATGTTTTGCTTCACTGTGAAAACATTATTTTGACTAATAAGAATGCGAGCTCACATAGTTACTCAATTTTCAGTTGGGAGGAATATGAAGGATGCAGAGGGGCTGGCACGGGACTGCCAGCAATGGAGAACAATGGTGGACTTGGTCAGCTCTATGCATGATGATGTCTCTAGGGACCACTTCCCTAGGATGAACCCAGCCCCATCAAGCAAGAGCATGAAGCAGCAAACAAGGAATATAAAATCCTGCAACCATCTAGAACAGAAGTTCTCTAACTTTTTGGGCCACTTCCCCACTCATGGTCACATAACACCCTCATCGCCCCCGCCTCTATATTTTATGTGTAAATAAATATTTTATATTTTACTAATTTATATATACTATGAATCATTTGATATTAATATAATATTATATAATTTGTATACTATACTATGATAATAATATAAATTCATTGTGTTCCCCAATCCACTGCTTTCCTCCCAATGCCTCCTTTTTCTCCACCACCCTGCACCACCCCCTTAGACAGCAGAGCCAACTTGGACCCTCTCAACATGCCTACTTTGAGAACCTATGATCTAGAATATGAGAACCTCTTGCTATAGTTCAGTCATTTACCAAATTCTTACATTACAAGTTATTTTTTGATGTTACAGACTATTATTTAACAGTAAAGAGAATTGGTAAAATGTGTCTGCAGATTGACAATATGCTCACTGGATTCAGCAGCTCATCTTGTGACCAGATTGTTATTGAAAATTTTATTGTTATAGAGTTTATGAGTCTACTACTTACTTCAACCCTTTTGCATTTGGATTACTCTGTCAAATGTAATTCTTATTTATCCACATTGTTTTAAATTAATCATGTATTATCTCTTAACTTTGAGATTTCAATGATGTAATTGTTTATTTTTAGAATAACATTGTAAGGAAGGTATGAGAGGCTGGATCTGGATAGTTTGAACATAAAACAGGAAGAATGTGTGAGCTGGATATGGCTGGTTTGAATGTTAAAGAATTAAGACAAATGGACATAACAGAATAATAACTGTCTGATAATAATAAAAAACAATCATCATCATCATCATCATCGTTTAACGTCCGCTTTCCATGCTAGCATGGGTTGGACAATTTGACTGAGGACTGGTGAAACCGGATGGCAACACCAGGCTCCAATCTAATTTGGCAGAGTTTCTACAGCTGGATGCCCTTTCTAACGCCAACCACTCAGAGAGTGTAGTGGGTGCTTTTACGTGTCACCTGCACGAAAACGGCCATGCTCGAAATGGTGTCTTTTATGTGCCACCCTTACAAGATCCAGTCCAGGGGCACTGGCAACGATCTCGCTCGAAAACCCTACAAAGGCCAGTCAGGCGGCACTGGCAACGGTCACGCTCAAGATGGTACATCTTATGTGCCACCCGCACAAGAGCCAGTCCAGGGGCACTGGCAACGATCTCACTTCGCTTGCCGGGTCTTCTCACGCACAGCACATTTCCAAAGGTCTCGGTCAGTAGTCATCGTCTGTGAGGCCCAATGTTCGAAGGTCTTGCCTCACCACCTCAGCCCAGGTCTTGCCTCACCACCTCAGCCCAGGTCTTCCTGGGCCTACCTCTTCCACGGGTTCCCTCAACTGTTAGGGTGTGGCACTTTTTCACGCAGCTATCCTCATCCATTCTCACCACATGTCCAAACCAGCGCAATTGTCTCTCTTGCACACCACAACTGATGCTTCTTATGTTCAGCTTTTCTCTCAAGATACTTACACTCTGACGGGTATGCACATTGACATTACACATCCAGCGGAGCATACTGACTTCATTCCTTGCGAGCTTACGCATGTCCTCAGCAGTCACAGCCCATGTTTCACTGCCATGTAGCATGGCTGTTCGTACACATGCGTCATACAGTCTGCCTTTTACTCTGAGTGAGAGTCTCTTTGTCGCCAGCAGAGGTAAGAGCTCTCTAAACTTTGCCCAGGCTATTCTTATTCTAGCAGCTACACTTTCAGCGCACCCACTCCCACTACTAACTTGGTCACCCAGATAGCGGAAGCTATCGACTACCTCTAGTTTTTCTCCCTGGAATGAGATAGAAGTTGTTTCCTGTTTGTTTACAGTGTTTATTGCACCTGAACATCTGCCACATACAAAAACTAACTTCGTAGTTATTCTGCCTTTGATATTGCTGCACCTCTTATGTGTCCATAGCTTGCACCGGGTACATCTTATAGAGTTACTACCTACTCCTTTTCTGCATACTGAGCAGGGCCATCTACCTGAAGGGGTTTGTGTTTTATCTACCTTCCTACTTATTAGGATTTTGGTTTTTGCTAGGTTGACTCTGAGGCCCTTCGATTCTAATCCTTGCTTCCACACCTGAAACTTCTCCTCTAGTTCTGATAGTGACTCCGCAATTAGTGCAAGGTCATCAGCAGAGAGGAGCTCCCAGGGGCAACCTGTCTTGAATTCCTCTGTGATCGCCTGGAGGACTATGATAAATAGGAGGGGACTGAGGACAGAACCTTGGTGGACCCTACCTCTACCCGGAATTCATTACTGTACTCATTTTCAACCTTCACCTTACTGGCAGAATCTCTGTACATGGCTCGCACAGCTCTCACTAACCATTCTTCTATCCCAAGTTTCCTCATTGACCACCAGATAAGGGATCGGGGGACCCTGTCAAAGGCTTTCTCCATGTCAACGAAGGCCAGGTACAGAGGTTTATCCTTGGCTAGGTATTTCTCCTGCAGCTGTCTCACTAGAAATATGGCATCAGTGGTGCTTTTACCTGGCACGAACCCAAACTGCATCTCATCTAAATTGATTTGCTCCCTAATTAGTTGGGCTATGACCCTCTCCGTAACTTTCATAACCTGATCTAACAGCTTGATGCCTCTGTAATTATTTGTATCTAAAGCGTCACCTTTACCTTTGTAGCAGTTGACTATGGTGCTGCTACACCAGTCATTGGGTATGACTCCTTCGTGTATCACCTGGTTCGTAATACGGGTGACTAGGCTGTAGCCAACACTGCCAGATATTTTGAGCATCTCTGCAGTGATTCCTGATGGGCCGGGGGCTTTCCCTGTCTTCATACTCTTAATTGCTTTATCTACCCTGGTACTGTCAACTCGGATAGCTGGTCTCTCTGTTGGGTCGACATACGGCAGACTCTCTTTATTAAGCAATCTATCGTAGTGGCATCTCTAGACCTCTTTCTTTGCAGCCTCATTTAGTGCAAGCGTACCATCATCCATGCGAACACATTTCTCTCCTACAACATCACTATTCTCTCTCCTACACTGTCTTGCAACACGAAATACCTCGAGTCTTTGGTCCTCACGGCGCAGAACATTGGCAAATCTTTTCTTATCTGCTTCCCCTCTGGCTAAATAAACCTGTCGCCTAGCTTCCCTTCTGGCAGATTGGTACAATTCCCTGCTACCACCGTTCTTCCAATATTACAAAATTGTCTGCTTTGAATTTTGATAGGGATGGGCCTCCAGTCATTGAAAATCTGCCTTAACAAATTCCATCTAACTTGTGAAAGCATGGGAAAATGGACATTAAAACAATGATAATGAGAAAGGAGGTTATTTAATAAATCAAGATTATTATATTGGTATATAACTTAAGGACTGTACAACATCTCAAAGTGTGTGTCTAGATTGTGGATGTGTGGTAAGAAGCTTACTTCCCAACCACATGGTTCCAGGTTCAGTCCTACTGCATGTCACCTTGGGTAAATGTCTTCTACTAGAGCCTCAGACTGACCAAAGACTTGTGAGTGGATATGGTTAATTGAAACTGAAAGAAGCCCATTATGTCTGTCTTTGTGACTGTGTTTGTCCCCCTTCACTGCTTGACAACAGGTGTTGGTGTGTTTATATCCCTGTAACTTAGCAGTTTAGCAAAAAGAGACCTGATAGAATAAATCCTGGGGCTGATTCATTTGGCTAAAAATTCTTCAAGGTGTGCTCCATAATGGTCACAGTCTAATGACTGAAACGGATAAAAGATGTGCATGTGCTTTGGATCTGCAGCTGTGCTGCCCTGTAGAACACCTTCATATTAGCAATAAAGATCAATTTGAAATGGAAGAGTTTTTTCCCTGTTAATATTTGAAAGAAAGTTGTTATCCCAATTGCATGATTGCACATGATTTACAGCTACATAAAACCTCATCCTGACTCTCTGGAGAGATGAAATCAATGATACTACATACACATGTTCAAGCAAATAATGTTGTAGGTAGAAACTGACAGTCTACTTTGTGCAAAGGGTTTTAAGCAATATAGATTGCTCAGCCTGTACTGCATTGTGTAATGTAAGCATTTTAGTTGTATGAGTTGCATTCACTATTGAAGCATACCTGATAGATGTGAACGGTTGAAGAAGCAGGGCGATGGGACACACATCAACATTGCAGACAGACTTGGATGCAGCAGTCAAAGGTTAACTTAGCAGTGAAATGGGAAAACAGTGGTATTGATCTAATGATTCATCTGGCAACTGTATGTGTTAGCTGTCTGAAGTTGTCTGATATAATGTGTTGGTACAATGGCAACTTGCAATCTTAGAGGAACTAATTGATACCTACAATCAGTTGACTGACATCAGAAGACTCATTGTCAAAGTATAATAAATACTACATACACTGGTGCCATCTTAACTCTGTATTTTGTCAGTGTTGAAGTGCAAGTATTCCAAGGTATATTGTTAATTGTGAAATTGTACTTAATGAAGAAACAACTAGAAATTAAGCTGCTGTCAGCTGAAATACATAAATATTAACCTCCTTTATAACTAAAAGATTATGATTAGACTCGGTCTGTTTAATAAATATGCTAAAAGAACATGATTTCTGCTAATTATAAGGAAAACTGGACTCGTATACAAGATTCAAAAAATCAGGTTTGTATGGGATTGCTCTCAGTTATAAATTTATCTTCCTGTATGAATGAAAAGGTTTATAAAACTATTTCAGAGTCACATTCAAAATTTTTGCTGTGGTTGTTGTTTCTCCATTGATTACTGATTGTTTGTGTTGCTATTTTGTTAGCTTGCAGCTCTAAACTGAAGTCCTACAGTTGGATATGGAGATGGCAATGTGAAACCATTCCAGCTGAATCTCTACATCAATCGTATTCTTCAATCAGAACATGACAACAAAGTCTTTAACAAAACAATTGAAAATTACAAAAAAAAATATATAAGTTGTTCATAAAAATTATTTCAGTCTGGCAAGGTAGAAGTTAGTGTATTTATCATAAAAACTATTTATATCACTATCCAATAAACCAACTAGATTGTCTTTTGGTTGGAAGCTATCAAGACGTATTTATTTTTTAGGCTTCTAAGCAATTAATATCTCTGTAATCATTACAACTCAATCACTTTCTATCTATTTTCTCTGTAGTCTTTGCTAAACAGTAAAATGAAAAATTGGCTTAATAATGCTTGTAAATGTACTTGTTCTCTCAACTATGTTGTTGATGTTTAGCAATGTGTCACTGTCTTCTCTGAGATAACAGGAAATTCTTTGTTCGACTTGGATTATAACAATATATTGTTTCAGTGTATTGTAAGAAATCATTATTATTAGTCAGTCATCTTAATTTCATTTCATGCTTTCACTCCATTACTGAGCACAGTTATGTATGCTTTGGGTATGTGCAGTATTTTGTTGTTATTGTTTCTATTGTACAGAAGATGCTCCACATAGTGTTTGCAGTTCTTAATGTATTTTCTGTGATATGCATATTTGTAAATCCTAGGGTTCTGATTATATGTTTCTCTGCATTTTTTTCCCATTTTCCTTCACAAGGCACCTATTATTATAAGGATTGTTTTTGTTTTCAACCTTCACAGTCAGGTTATCTCTATTTCCACATCTTTATATTTGGATAGTTTCTCCATTTCTTTTAGA
Source organism: Octopus bimaculoides (assembly GCF_046866305.1). Classification (NCBI taxonomy): domain Eukaryota; kingdom Metazoa; phylum Mollusca; class Cephalopoda; order Octopoda; family Octopodidae; genus Octopus; species Octopus bimaculoides. The sequence continues at coordinate 51,989,502 of NC_142935.1, forward strand.
GTTAACATCATCATCTGTCGGGTGTAGTATGTCAATTAGAAGCCTTCTTGGTGGTCCTTGACAGCAATTTCTGGTTAGTTAACCTTGATATTCCTGTTTGTGTGTGTAGTGGCATATACCAAAGTGTGGTGACTTTCTCATTCTCTGACTTTTTTTTTTCTGGTGTATGCTTCTACCAATTCTTTTCTGATGGTGTTCTCTAATGCTGGCATAATTTCCAGTACGCATAAGCCTTGTAGATGTATTCTTTCTTAGGTAAGGTGGAGTAGCCATACACAACATGGTCAATTGTATTATCTCATCTCCATATATTTTACATTCCTTGAATTCTGCTTTATTATATGCTTTTGCTAGTTTCTGGTCAAAAGCCTTCATCCTGTACCACAACCAAGAACCTTGCAGTCTTATGCTTCTTAGACAGCCTTACAATTTTTCTTTGTCTCCTTCTACTCTGTTCAGCTTTTACAGTTATTGACATGGGACTTTTTTTGTTATTGCTTTATCATGGCCCCATTCTGTAGCCCCGTTTTCAGCTTGGTTTTGTTTTAGTCTTTTCACAATTTCTATTCTAGGTTCTTTTCTTTCATAACTAACTTTCATTTCAGACTCCATCTTGTATTTGTTAGCTTCCTTGAAAACAGAAAAGTTGTTTGCTCATGTTTTGTAGCTATCTATATTAATTTTCCATTATTCATTTCTATATATTTTTTCTTGTCCCACAGTGGATATTTTATCATGGTTTTCCAACTGCATAAGGTCCATATCTTCGTGTATTCATAATATATATAATCTTTCTATATCAGATTTTGAGTGGCTTATACTGAATGTGATTATTATTTTTCTTGTTTTCTTTTCTAATCTTGTTAGTTCATTTAGCATCCAGTTGAGAATATTATTACTTGAACTTATTACTGGGACAGCTCAATATTTATAACTTTTACCTTATTTTTTTCATTTAGCTCTGTCTTTAATATTCTTTTCTAATCTTTTCTTTCAAGTACGTTATACACTGTCTAATTGAATGACTCCTAAGTATGTGTATGTCCATGTTTGGTTTAATTCTCTTACCTCATGTTTCTTTATCTAACATCATATGTAGCATTCTTAATTAATTTTTGTCTATTCAAGGTTGTCTTGGTGTGCTTTTCTTATCCTAAAATCTCTTTATCAATTTCTTCAGCAAATTCACACACTGTCTAATGTGGTCTTCATAGTTCTTTATAATCAGCAGCATGCAACTTGAGGCCATCCCTATACAAGATATAGTTGATTGTCTTAGCCATAGTGCATTAATCTACCTCCTGTTTTGTTTAGCATGTCAGGTAAAGGCATCAGTGCCAGACAGAAAAGGAGTGGAGAGAAATAATCCCCTTGGAATATTTTTCTAATAGAGGTGGTTTACTTTTTCTGAAAAATTGTTTACTGTCATATTTACTCCAGACATGTTTTCCCATAGCGTCCTGCTTCTGGTAGTCAATTCATGCCATACTCAAACCCTTTTCTCCTGCAGTACTCTTTTATAGCTCTGTTAATCTTCACAACCATATGAGCCTTTGTAGCATCCCTTTTTGCTCTGAAAACAGGTTTATTCTTCTATATTCTTTTACTGGTTTCAGTCATTTGACTGTGGCCATGCTGGAGCACTGCCTTGAAGAGTTTTAGTCAAACAAATTGACCCCAGGACTTATTTTTTAAGCCTAGTACTTATTCAGTTGATCTCTTTTGATGAACTAGTCAGTTACAGGAACATAAACACACCAACACTGGTTGTCAAGCAGTGATGGCAGAGGAGGCAAACACAGACACAAAAGACACACACACACACACACAAATATATTTATTCTTTGATGTTACATTTTTTAGGCTGTGGCCATGCTGGGGCACCACGATGGGCTCCTTTCAGTTTCCATCTACCAAATATACTCACAAGGCTTTAGTTGGCCCAAGGCTACAGTAGAAGACACTTTCCCAAGGTGTCACACAGTGGGACTGAACCTGGGACCATGTCTTTGGGAAGCAAACTTCTTAAACATCAAGTTGACAGAATTGTTAGAGCATCAGGAAAAATCTTTGCAGCATTTCTCCCAGCTCTTAGCATTCTGACTTCAAATCCTGCTAAGAACTTTGCCTTTTATCCTTTTACAAGTGGTCATTAAAATAAAATACCAGTTAAGTTCTTGGATAGATATGATATATTATTCCTTCCCCCAAGATGTGTGGTTTTGCAACTGTTAGAAATTGGTATAATTGTTAGAATGTCAAATAAAATAACTTGTATATTCATTCTGACACTTTACATTCTGAGTTTGAATTCTGCCAGGATCAACTTTACTCTTTCATCCTTTTGGGCTCAATAAAATAAAGTACCATTCTAGTATTAGATATAGTTAACGGTATTAACTAACCTCCTACCACCAAATTTCAGACTTATAACTATGCTAGAAATATAATAATGATAATGAAAATAATAATTATTATTATTATCTCTGCCTTAGCGAAGGCGGAGGTATTGTTTACAGTCGTGTTTGTCTGTTTGTGGACAAGATATCTCAAGAACCACTGGAGAGATTCAGATTAAACTTTCAGGGATGTTTGGCCTTGTGATTGGCATGAACTGATTAGATTTTGGGGTCGATTTGGTACTGGACAAGGATTCTGGATTATTTTTCCTGTTTTTATTAATCTTTGAGAGCAGTCGGGTTCATATTTAGTATTCTCATTTGTGAGAGCAGTCGAGTTTATTTCAGATATTCTCATTTTAAAAATCATCTCTGGCTAATCATTGAGAGTGTCATCATCATCATCATCATTATTATTAAGGTGATCAGCTGACAGAACCATCAGAACACCAGGCAGATTGTTTAGTGGCTCTTCATCCATCTTTTCAATCCGAGTTCAAATTCCACCAAGGTTAACTCTGCCTTTCATTTTTCAGTTATTAAAGTAAGTACCAGTCAAGTACTGGGTTGATGTAATTGACTAGGATCCCACTTCCCATAAATTTCAGGCCTTGTGTCTATAATGGAAAGATTATTATTTATTATTAGGGTTTCAGGGAAATCTCAGACAGCAGGGTTCCTCAATTATCCTTTGAGGCTTTCCTGTATCAGGAGGGCTACATCTCTATCATCCATCCCGCCATTTTCTTTTTTTTTTTCTATCTTTGTATGCTATGCATATGTCCCTTCTTCTTCAGTGTATACTGTGTATAATTACTTTTTTCTTTCTTTCTTTTTTATCATTTCATTAATATATGTAAACTCCCACACTTTATATCTGCCTCTGTGTTGTTTCCTCATCCTTTGCCCTTGTAGCAAATAAATGAAATCATTATTATTATTATTATTATTGCTGGTGGTGGCAGTGGTCGGTTGAATGGCAGAATAAATGGAAACCCAGACAAAACCATGATATTTGAAGTGAAAATGTTATACATTTCCACTTCAAATATCATCCTTGCATTTTTCAAAAAACAAATCAATAAAATAGATAACAGTCATCTCCTGGGGTTAATTTAATCATTATGCTGTGATGTTATGTCTTAAGTTAGACATTCTGGTGTTAGAATAGAAATATTACTTAAATTGCCAACAGAAAGAACACCCAGCTGTAGAAGATCTGCCTCTACAAATTTCATTAGACCCATCCAAACATGGAAAAGGTGACATAAAGTGATGATGGTAACTATATATATATATATATATATATATATATATATATATATATATATATATATATATATATATATACACACACACACACACACATATGGGTACAGGACGTCACCAACAGGAAACAACATGAAATATGAAAACAAATGAGTTAAATACGCAAACAATAAGAGAAATGGAAAATAGGACAAGTAACACAAAAAAACAACCCTTTACAGTTGTCGGCTGTCTATCTACTTATTTCAAGCATGATGGCTACTACTTCACTCCTGTCATTACCACATGCGATATATCACTACAATGACTACAAATACTAGGTACTTCTGCAACCAATGAAATTAAATGCCACTAGTAGGGTTGTTATTATTAATATTAACAATATACTGATGATAATAATATGATAATGATACTAATGATGTTGATGCTTCTACCAGGCTTTTCTTTGTTGTCGTCTTCTTTTCTTCTCTTCCTGGTCAGAGAAGACAGTCACTGAGTCACTGAGTTTTTGTTGTGTTAGCTTGTTGTTTTTTTTTTTTATATCTGGTGTTGAAGATGTTTGGGGAAACTGTTTGGTGGTAGTGGTGATGGTACAGTTGTGGAAATAGTGTGAAGAATAATAAAGTTAGGAAGTGTGTAGAGGGATGTAAAGTGTGAGTGGTGTGAGGAGGACAAAAAGAAAGATGGAGGGCATTGTGGTTATAAGAACAGACAGAGAATGTTGTAGTTGGGAAAGACAAGGAGGAGGCGGTGGTTAGTGTTGAAAAATTAGTCAATGGGGGATGGTTGGAATGATAGGAATAGATCTGGTGAGGTAACCCTGGATGATTCTAGTGGCAGTGGTAATGGTGGTGGTGGCAATATCTTCAGCTGAGTCAGTTGCTCAGGAAAGAAGGGGTTAGGAGGGGAGGTTGGATAGGGAGTTACAGAACGATTGTATAAAAGACGGAGTGAAGCTCCCAACATGCCAAATCCCTTTATTCCTAACCCTTATAATCTTCCATATATTCCACCCCCAAGCTTCTCAGTTATCTCCACAATATAGTCCCACCACCACCACTGGTTATAACGAAACAGTGTGGCACCCTGCAGGGAAAACATCTTTTATGGATGGTTGGTTAGTTGGATGGTTCGGTGGCGGGTTGCACTCTTGCACCCACCCTCTCTCCCCTGCTCCCTCCTTCTTTCAGTACTCCCTCCCCCCTTCCTCACTCTCGGCTTCACTCCCTCTGCCTCGCTCACTCCCTCTGCCTCACTCACTCTCGCTTTCTCTCCCTTTCACTCTTTCCTCTCCCTTCCTCACTCACACTCTCCTCTCTCACTCGTTTTCTCTCTCCCTCCTTTCTCCTTTCTTCTCTCTCTTCTCACTCACTCACTCTGTCTCCCTCCTCTCCTATTTCCCTGCCTCACCCACACCTCCCCTTCCCCCCACCAACCCACACCCACCTCCACTACTGTTCTCCTCACCATTTAACTATATTACTACTGGTATTAAACATCCCCATTGCAACCAACAATACCACCAACACAGCTATCACTGTTAAACATAAAACATGTTCATTGTTTTGGGCTCAAGTCTGTTTGCATATTATGTACGTATATATGTATGTATATATGCATGAATCAACATATATATACATACATACATTATGTGTGTGTGTTTGTCAGTGCATGCATTTGTATCTGCAAAGTGAGAAGGAAGAAAAGTCAGGTTTAAACAGCATGATGTCAACAACAACAATGATTATGTTTGTAAGGATATAGGATGGTATATATATATGTATGAAACGTGAATCTTTTTTCTACTCCCACCACCAAATTTATCATCATCCTTGTTCTTTTAAATAATGAACCTCACTTTCCACACACAGACATACATATATATATATATATATATATATATATATATATAACTAATTTAGAGACAAACCACCTATATATATATATATATATCCACACGAATGCATTTGCATACAAATACACACAATTTGTACACACACACGTATATATTTGCGAACATGCATGTATATTTGCAAATACATACATGTGTTTATGCAGATACATATATCTGCATTACAAACTCACACATGTCCTTATACACATTTATGCACACATACATTCATACACTACAAAATAGCTGATATGTTTAGTTTTTTATGTAGCTAACCCCACCCACTACATCTGCTTGTAATCCACTCTTTACATGTACACGCCTTCTTTTCTCCTCTGTGTATTGTCTATTAAAACTGCAGCAAATCTGTGTGACAACTTCATGATGCAGTCTGCTACTGTCTTGTGTGTGTATATTTGTGTATGTGTTGGTGTATGCATGTATGTGTATATGTGCGTGTATATGCATATATATATATGTATAGTATGTGTATTTGTGTATATGTGTGTGTGTGTGTGTGTGTGTGTGTGTATACATATATTCATATATGTCTGTGTGTATGTATATATGTGCATGTGTGTGTATATATATATATATATTTATATTCATGTGTGTACATGTATGTATTTGTATGTGCATATGAGTATGATTCCTTGTTATGTGTATGTATGTGTGTATATATATATATATATATATATATATATATATAAATAGATGTATGTCGGTGAAAGATTGTATGTGAATTAATATTTAATTTCTGCTTATTAAATGAGATATCGAGTTGTAGGAGAGAGAGAGAGAGAAATGTTTAAAGTTTCTTTCATTCTGAAGAATGTGATAAGCAAAAAATATTTAAGTGTGTGAATGGAAATCTAATAAATTTTATATTATCTATTTCTTCATCATAAGTTCTATTTCTTCATCTATTTCTTCATCTATTTCTTCATCTATTTCTTCATCATAAGAGAATTTCAGCTGGCACAAATTCATTAGGAGGAGAATCGACCAACCAAATAGATTTTTGGTTCATATTCCACAACTGGTACTACATTTTATCCCAAGACACTTAACTGTGGCAACTTTAGTTCTTCAGAAGTTTTCTTCATTTTCACACCCTCTCTTTCTCTCTCCATGTCTCTCCCTCTCTCCATGTCTCTCCCTCTTTCCCGTGTCTCTCTCTGTCTCACTTGCTCTCTGTCTCACACTATCTCTCTCTGTCTCTCACTATCTCTCTCTGTCTCTCACACTATCTCTCTCTGTCTCTCACACTATCTCTCTCTGTCTCTCACACTATCTCTCTCTCTCTCACACTATCTCTCTGTCTCTCACACTATCTCTCTCTGTCTCTCACTATCTCTCTGTCTCTCACACTATCTCTCTCTCTCTCACACTATCTCTCTCTGTCTCTCACACTATCTCTCTCTGTCTCTCACACTATCTCTCTCTGTCTCTCACTATCTCTCTCTGTCTCTCACACTATCTCTCTCTGTCTCTCACACTATCTCTCTCTGTCTCTCACACTATCTCTCTCTGTCTCTCACACTATCTCTCTCTGTCTCTCACACTATCTCTCTCTGTCTCTCACACTATCTCTCTCTGTCTCTCACACTATCTCTCTCTGTCTCTCACACTATCTCTCTCTGTCTCTCACACTATCTCTCTCTGTCTCTCACACTATCTCTCTCTGTCTCTCACACTATCTCTCTCTGTCTCTCACACTATCTCTCTCTGTCTCTCACACTATCTCTCTGTCTCTCACACTATCTCTCTCTGTCTCTCACTCTTTATCTCCCTCTCTGTCTCTCACTCTTTATTTCTCTGTCTCTCACTCTTTCTTTCTCTGTCTCTCACTCTTTATCTCTCTCTGTCTCTCACTCTTTATCTCACTCTTTATCTCTCTCTGTCTCTCACACTTTATCTCACTCTTTATCACTCTCTGTCTCTCACACTCTATCTCTCTGTCTCTCACACTCTATCTCTCTGTCTCTCACACTCTATCTCTCTCTGTCTCTCACTCTATATCTCTCTCTGTCTCTCACTCTATATCTCTCTCTGTCTCTCACTCTATATCTCTCTCTGTCTCTCACTCTATATCTCTCTCTGTCTCTCACTCTATATCTCTCTCTGTCTCTCACTCTATATCTCTCTCTGTCTCTCACTCTATATCTCTCTCTGTCTCTCACTCTATATCTCTCTCTGTCTCTCACTCTATATCTCTCTCTGTCTCTCACTCTATATCTCTCTCTGTCTCTCACTCTATATCTCTCTCTCTCTGTCTCTCACTCTATATCTCTCTCTCTCTGTCTCTCACTCTATATCTCTCTCTCTCTGTCTCTCACTCTATATCTCTCTCTCTCTGTCTCTCACTCTAAATCTCCCCCTCTGTCTCTCACTCTTTCTTTCTCTGTCTCTCACTCTTTCTTTCTCTGTCTCTCACTCTTTCTTTCTCTGTCTCTCACTCTTTCTTTCTCTGTCTCTCACTCTCTATCTCTCTCTGTCTCTCACTATCTCATACACTCTTCTTCCCTCTCTCTCTCTCTCAACATTATCACTTACCTAGAAACCAGAAACCAGATTACCATTCCTCAATGTGATCACTTCTCTCTCAACCTGAAAGGCAAAATAAACATACAGACTAACAGACAAAACCTCAGAGAGAATAAGAAAATTCAGTTAATCTCTTTTTTTCTTCCATACTCGCATGGGTTGGATGGTTCGACAAAAACTGATGAGCCAGGGGACTGCACCATGCTTCAGTGTCTGCTTTGGCATGGTTTCTTCAGTTGGATGCTTTTCCTAACATTTACATAAAATTATAAATTATCTACTGATAGTAATTTAAATATTCAGTGTTCCCTGAATAGGTTGAGACACTTGACAATTCTCAATTACAATTTCTTCACATAATTTTTTTTTACTTATGAGCTACAATTTAAGAGTCTTGAAGTAGAATTAATAGTATGTTGTTCATGTATAGCCCTAGGTCAGATTTCATTGAGCAAACCTATGGTTAAATGCTTTACAGCCCTAATCAACCTGTGTTTTTATAACTAAGGTTTCATTTTTCCATTTTCCAGTGTGTATCTTTTATCTTTCACTTATTTCAGTTATTGAACCACTGCGATACGGGGGCACAGCCCTGAAAGGTTTAATTGAATGAATTGACTCCAGTACTTACTCACAATCACAAAGTAGTGAGTTTGATTCCTGGACTGGGCTGTGTGTTGTGTTCTTGAGCAAGACACTTCATTTCATGTTGCTCCATTTCGCTCATCTGTAGAAATGAGTTGTGATGTCACTGGTACCAGGCTGTATTGGCCTTTGTTTTTCCCTTTCCCTTGGATAACATCGTTGGCATGGAGTGGGGCAACTGCTGGTCTTCCATAAACAGCCTTGCTTGGACTTGTGCCTCAGAAAGTAACTTTCTAGGTGCAATCCCATGGTCATTCATGACCGAAAGAAGGTTCGGTGTGCTATTTTTCTGTTGAACCCTTCTGCGAAGCCACTAAGCTGTGAGGATGTAAATAAATCAATACTGGTTGTCAAGCAGTGGTGAGAACAAACACAGACACACACGTGTACATACCACATGCACACATACACACACACATAAATATACAACATGCATCTTAGAGTTTCCATCTACCTAATTTATTCACAAGGCATTAGTCAGCCCAAGGTTATAGTAGAAGACACTTACCCAAATTACCATACAGTGAGACTGAACTCTAAGCCATTTGGTTGCAAAGTCAGCTTCTTGTCATACCTGCACGTGTACTTGAAAAAAAACCAAACTGGTAAATGTGATTTGAGGGAGATTTCACTCCTCTTTTTAGCAGATTAAGAAACCATGTGTATTGAAGCTCCATTATTGGTTCAGGATTAAACAGAGTAAACAAAAAATCTTTGCAGTGTTTAGTTGTGTTTAAGTTCTGAGTTCAAATCCTACCAAGGTCAACATTGCTTTTCGCCAGTTGATTAGATTCACCTCAGTACACAACTGGTGCTTAATTTATCGACCCCAAAAGGATGAAAAGTAAAGTCGACCTCAGCAGAATTTGATCTCAGAACATAGTAACAGGCAAAATACTGCTAAGCATTTCATCCAACATGCTAATGATTCTGCCAGCTTGCTGCCTTGATGACTGTAAATAATAATGCAAGCAATGTTGTTGGATTCCTGTCTTCCATGGTGAAATATTCCTTTGTGTGGAAACCAGTGAAGGTTGACATCAGAAGGGGCATCCGATCTAACTCATTGAGTCAATCTGACCCATTCAATCATAAGAAGGTGATATAGATGATGATGATGATATTCTGAAACAAAAGTAGGGAGGTCTTTTAGTTGCAGAAACAAATTGCAAGTGCATAAGAACCTGTAGGTTGACTTCTGAACTGAAAAACAGAAAAATGAATCAAAAACATTATAAATTCATAGGTATGTAAATTATATCAAATAGTTGCTTTTGTCTTAAAACTCAAACCACCGACCCATTTTTTTTTTTCTTTCCATATGGGTTTTTAAAGATTTCATGAGTAGATTGTTTCAAACTGGACTATAAGCACAAAATTCCTCACTGGAATTAACTCACTCTTGAGTTAAAAGCTGTTGTTGAGGGAGATTTTACTATTGTATTAAGCCAACCATATGATAACATAGAAGTTCATACACAGTTGTTCCTAACAACAAAGCACTCAAATTCTTTATAAATAAAATAAAATAAAAAAAGTTTGCTAGACTTTAGTCATAAATTTACATACATACTACTGTCATGTGACACAGGGAAATTCTGTGTTTGTATATATATATATGTGTGTATGTGTGTGGAGAGAGAGAGAGAGAGAGATACAAATATAATTAAAAAGTCACTGTAAATTTGTTATTTTTCTTTTCAATTCAAAGCTTTTCGAGTTTGACATAGTTTGAAAAATGGTGTGTGTTAAGTGCTTTTCTACGACCCCAGATTTTTCTTTCAAACTGAAGCTATTTTGTTTCCATCCCTAATGCTTTCAGATAAGCTCCGTGATAAACTTCACACACCCACTCACATACCAATCTCTGATGGCATGCCTCTGTAAAAAACAAAAATATTCTTTGTCTCTTATATAATGGTTTCACATTTTAGCACAGTGCTGGTAGTTTTTGAGGGGAGGGAGAAATTGATCTCGTCAACCCAAGTATTTGGCCCCCCGAAAGGATGATTTTGTCCATCCTTGTTCTGAATTCAAATTCTGCTAGGGTTGATTAAGCATTTCATCCAACGTACTAACCATTCTGCCAACTCTCTGCCTCTGTTTCTTACATATAAAGTATGAGGACTGTTGTACATTAAAAGTATGTTGTATATTAAAGGTCACTTTGAAAAGAAACCAGTCAGTCAGCAGTCTGGTTTTTATTCTGATTATAGCCATTTCACCTTTGTTGTTGTTGGCACTCCTTCGCTTACGACGTCAAGGGTTCCAGTTGATCCGATCAATGGAACAGCCTGCTCGTGAAATTAACATGCAAGTGGCTGAGCCCTCCACAGACACGTGTACCCTTAACGTAGTTCTCAGGGATATTCAGCGTGACACAGTGTGATAAGGCTGACCCTTTGAATTACAGTCACAACAGAAACAGGAAGTAAGAGTGAGAGAAAGTTGTGGTGAAAGAGTACAGCAGGGTTCGCCACCATCCCCTGCTGGAGCCTCGTGGAGCTTTAGGTGTTTTTGCTCAATAAACACTCACAACGCCCGGTCTGGGAATCGAAACCGTGATCCTATGACCGCGAGTCCGCTACCCTAACCACTAGGCCATTTTGCCTCCACAGTCATTTCACCTATATATACCAGAACATCAAAGAAGGCAGTTACCGCTCAGTATTTCATGCTCACTACCTTGAAGATTTTTAAAACTCATATAGTGAGTTATAGATAAACTACAGACTGTTGTGGGTCAGCTTAGGTACTTTGCATTCTCTTAATTTTATCATTTTCCATGACATAATCAAGAGGAGGAAGAGCAATGGTCATGACCCTGGTCTTTTGCAGGGTTTATTAGCCAGGTGGGAGTAAAGGACAGTTATTCTCAATCTGAAGACCTGGTTAGAATGCTTGTAACCGCAGACTCTTTTATAGGCACAAAAGGATCCAGTAAACTCTAAAGGCACTACTCCCAGTATTCTCTTTATCAGCCTCAGAAGTAAAAAAAAAATTTTTTTAAAGGTGGGGCGGGCTAAAGTGAATATATGCAAGATTTAAGCTCAGAACACAAAGAGATGTGACCAAATACCTCAATATATATGAAACATAACGTTATTTGTTATTGGAGTGTGTGACAGAGATGGTATTGTACCAGGCTAAATTCCTTGCAGCATTTAATTACATTCTTTTACATTCTGATTTCAAATTCCTGCTTAAAAAATTGATCATGCCACTCCAGAGACAATAGATTTAGTACTAGTCTTATACTGAGTTGATATCAATCACTTATACAGCACTCTTTGCAAGTTTATAACTTTATGTCATTGTTAGGCAATCTGGTGGAGTGACATAGATAGCAGTGCTGGACTGAATTATGTTCAATATTTATTTATGTTTCTTTATTCTCTTTGTTCAAAACCTAGCAAATCAACTCTGCTTTTTTGTTTACTCTTTTACTTGTTTCAGTCATTTGACTGTGGCCATGCTGGAGCACCGCCTTAAGTCGAGCAAATTGATCCCAGGACTTATTCTTTGTAAGCCTAGTACTTATTCTATCGGTCTATTTTGCCAAACCGCTAAGTTACGGGGACGTAAACACACCAGCATCAGTTGTCAATCGATGTTGGGGGTACAAACACAGACACACAAACATATACACATATATACATATATACGACGGGCTTCTTTTAGTTTCCGTCTACCAAATCCACTCACAAGGCTTTGGTCGGCCCGAGGCTATAGTAGAAGACACTTGCCCAAGGTGCCACGCAGTGGGACTGAACCTGGAACCATGTAGTTCGTAAGCAAGCTACTTACCACACAGCCATTCCTACGCCTACATTTGCTGAAAATCTGCAACTTTCTACCAACGTTAGAAATTTTGGTTTCAAATTTTGACACAAGGCCGGCAATTTCGAGAGATGGGTTAAGTTGAGTACATCAACCCGTGTTAAACTGGTGTTTATTTTATTGACCCCACCAAAAGGTTGAAAGGCAAAGTCAACATCAGTGGAATTTGAACTCGGAACATGAAGATAAATGAAATGATGCTAAGCATTTTGCTCAGCATGCTAACGATTCTACCAACTTGCCACCTTCAATGTTAGAAATACTGATTTCAAATTTTGGCACAGGGCCAGCAATTTTGGTGGGGAGTGTGTCAGTTATATCGACCCCAGTGCTTAACTGGTACTTATTTTACCAACCTTGAAAGGATGAAAGGCAAGGTCAACCTCAACGGAATTTGAACTCAGGACGTGAAGACAGATGAGATACTGCTAAACATTTTACACAGTTTGCTAACGTTTCTGCCAGCTTGCTGCCTTAGCAATGTTAGAAATATTAACAACATTAACAGAGGTGCAGGAGTGGCTGTGTGGTAAGTAGCGTGCTTACCAACCACATGGTTCCGGGTTCAGTCCCATTGCGTGGCATCTTGGGCAAGTGTCTCCTACTATAGCCTCGGGCCGACCAAAGCCTTGTGAGTGGATTTGGTAGACGGAAACTGAAAGAAGCCCGTCGTATATATGTATATATATGTTTGCGTATCTGTGTTTGCCCTCCCCCAACATCGCTTGACAACCGATGCTGGTGTGTTTATGTCCCAGTAACTTAGCGGTTTGGCAAAAGAGATCGATAGAATAAGTACTAGGCTTCCAAAGAATAAGTTCTGGGGTCGATTTGTTCGACTAAAGGTGGTGCTCCAGCATGGCCGCAGTCAAATGACTGAAACAAGTAAAAGAGAGTAAAAGAAATTATTAATTCAGATAAACATAGAAGTTCCCAGCAAACTGATTCCACAGTTTGGTATTAATTTCCTGTTGTAGCCATCTTATACCCTCTTTCTGCTGACTTTTGGGAAATACAAGAACGTCTTCCCAAATATATACAGAGGCATTAACTTCATGCCTCTGTGAGAATCAATCATCTTCATCATTATCTTTAATCCAGTAGTGGATTCTGGGAGAAGTCAAGTGTGACTTGGTTTCAATTTCACTTATGTTACTAATGCCCCATGTGAGGGTCATGGCCACCGCACTTTTCTTCTGCTTCAAAAAGAAAAGTAAAAAAAAAAGATAACAGAAATTCCTGCCGTTAGGTGGACTGTTATACTTGGTGTTAATCCAGCTATAAAATTGACTTGTTAACATCCCAAGATGAAACTGTAAATGTAATCTCAAGTGAGATGTAACGCCTACTTAGGACATGAAAGTTATGACTAAAATAACCGAGGCAAGCGTTTCTCTTTCTCTTCTCCATGTACTCACTCGCTTTCTCTCTCTATCTCTCATTTCTTCTAGATACTCTCGCTCTCTTTATCTTTCTTAGCATCTCTCATTAACCTCTCACCTTTTTCCCAAATTCATTTTTTATGTTCTTTTCCTTCACTCTCTCTCTCCACAACCCTCTCTCTCTTTTTACCACCTTTACCCCATCTCTCTCTCACATCTTTACCTCTCCCCTTCACCTCCCTCATCCACCACCTTTAACTCTTTCTTTACCCCTCTCCCCACCATCTTTGTCTCTCTCCACAAGCCATACCTCTCTTCCATACCTAACTCTCCTTATCATTTCTACCTCTCTGTCTCTTTCTCTGTGTGTCTGTCTGTCTTTCTCTTTCTCTCTCCTCTACCCTCACCAATACAACTACAGTTAGTCCTCCACCACATTTCCAACATCAACCACTATTCGTCCCCCCCACACACACATACACACACACACTATTCAACTACTGTTATCACAGTGAAGAGCTAATTACCTTCACTAACTTAGAAGACTAAGGCGTAGTTTCACAGATGCATAGAACTGTGTAGCTGTTAGCAGCTTTTATCTTGCTTGTGTTGTTGTGCACCAGTTGGTGCTTCCAGTTTAATGAATAACTTTCATCTCAGTTTTACTTCAACATTGTCCTATATATATTTTATTGCAACACTACCACGGTATGTTTTATACTGCTTGATTACTTATTCTATTGACCTTTGACCTAGATGCATGTAAATGTATTGCTGACCCTCAGGGTAAGAGCTGAAATTTGAGACCCTCCATGCCAAATTCTCCACCTTATCTGGCATTCACAACAGATTTATTTGAAGAGGTACGGAGCCAGTTTTTTTTTTTTAAATAAGGGGAAGTTTTGTTGACTGTTGATTTCATTTATATGTTGTTTTATGAATGACAAAAGGTTCGAATGTAAATTCAAACATTGATAATGTTTGAATTTGAAATTATCAATTCAGACAATAGGCTGGACATCTTAGCATTTATAACTTGTTGAGCAGTGTTTTTATCGCAAATTTGTATACCATCTTCATAACTACAGACATATAGTTGCATGTGTGGTTAAAAAGTTTGCTTCACTGCTCTATGACTCTAGGTTCAGTTCCATACTACTGTATCTGTCTTTTTCTACAGTGTGAGACCATTTGAAGCCTTCTGAGTGGATTTGGTAGATGGAAACTGAAAGAAGCTCATCACATGCATGCATCCACGCATGCACAAACACTTTTTTTCCATTCAAGTGGGGTTTTTGACCTAAGATTTTAGATGCTAGCATTTGTAGCTTTTTCTACTTGCAGTGTTAAAACAAGTTATTTCATCTCATAAGTTGCAGTGTTAAAACAACTTATTTCATCTCTCAAAATTTCTAAATTTTCATAACTCTGGCTATATATATATATATATATATATGAAGTATAAAGAAAGGAAAAATTGTAGTTGCAGACGAACTTTAATTCATAATCAAGGTTGGTACAGAACCAATATATACATTCTATATTATAATCCTCATTACATCATCATTTAACAATCATTTTCCATGATAAAGTGGACTGGATGATTTGACAGGAGCTGGCAAGCCAGAAAACTGTATTAGGGTCCACTATCACCTTTAGCATGGTTTTTATGGCTGGGTACCCTTCCTAATGCCAACCACTTTACAAAGTGGACTAAGTGCTTTTTACGTGGCATCAGTACCAGCGTGGCACATATATATTGCTTTGAACACACACACACACGGAAGATTAGGAGAAATATTACTTTGCTTAAAAACAAGTGCAGGTTGGCAACAGGAAGGCCATCTGGCTGTAAAATGTCTCTCTCAATGAATTTCATATAACTCATGTAAACATGGGAAAGAGGACTTCAAAAAGCTAATGATGATGATGATGCTGTCTCCAGGAAGTATGACTAATACTTCTAGCGCTTATTACCTGTTTTACTATTGTTTCAAATATGTAGCATATATTTTTGGATATTCAGCATAGACTGTTTCAAAGCCTAGTATCATCTCTCCTCTAACCCCAATGCACTAAGATTGCTAACATCACAACATCTTTCCCACATGCGTAATTTTATTTATTAAATAAAACTAACATGAAATTGAGAGAACAATTGTTTTAAAATCTGTTTCATGATTTATAGTTTGTTCACTCTGAAAATTACAGCAAAATATATGACACAGTTAATGTAACCAAAGAAAAGCAAATAACAAATAGTAATAATTGGAAGATTTTAGTTATTTTTGTTTAACTAAAATTTGATATGTTGAAATTCTAGCTGTCAAAAGACTAGAAATTTAACTGTTTGTCAAAATCCCAGAATATGAAAACAAAATAACAACAGAATACAAATAGACCTTTGTAGTGCTGTTTTAAATCTGGGTATTTCTTATTGTGCTTATATTTATTTGAACTGTGCTAATTCTATTTTTTGTGGTTAGAATTGAGTAGGATGATGGTTGGCTCTGTAGTGGCAGCCAGTCTTCCAACTGTATGAAGGATACTGTGTTTCCATTGAGTTCCCCTCCCCACCACCATTGCTGATGCTATCTGTTGGTCATGATTCCTAGCAGAAAATTTGGATATTTACACATGTAATTATATTGGTAATTTGGATATTTGTATATGTGATGTATAAATTCTCTATAACGGATGACCTAAACTTACAATGATGGAGTGGGAGTAATGCGGAATTTTTTTTTTTTTTTTTTTTTTTTAGCTAGATATAGAAGAAGTGAAACAGAGTAATAGACCTTACATAGGGTTACTACACTACAATAATTGCAGTAATTGAATTCATGCCTATACAGTCAGCACTTAAGGCTCACTGCCTCTGTAACTTTTGTCAAAGTATTTTTATTGTTGAATGCTTTTATATTTATTTCGCTAGTCAATATAAAATGAGTACTGTCTAATGTCATGGGAAAATTTCCTTGTATGCCTTCTGCATGAAGAACATATACTTAAAGTGATGAGCAAAAAAAAAAAAAATTAAATCCATTTACAATTGCACTTGGATTGAAAAGAAAAATCCTTTGCTAGAATTAATGGCAATTTTTGTCAAAGGCAAGAGAGAAAAACTCTGAAATTCAAATGTAATAAAAATTAAATGGAGTAGGGAGGAATTCTAAACTTTTGTTAGTATAGTAGCAACTCTTTTTGTTCTTATCAGATCTCCTCAGCGAAGCATAATCTTAATTGTTTTCGTGCCTAATTGGTACAAACTCGTTTGTTATTAAGGTTTGATCTTAAAACCACCACACCATCACAGCCAATATTTAATCATTCAGGATATTTCTATATCCAGTATATGCAACTGAGTTAGTATTTGATTAAAATAACCACCTATGTATCATACCTAATGTATACACACTCTCAGTAGATCAGTTACTACAGTATATCAACTGTGTATACATTTAGTATGGTACATAGATGGTTATTTTAAATAAAATGAAATTCCTCAATTGTGCATACCAGATTTTTATTCAGTTAGAAGGCTGTTTGCAACATCAGTAAATGTTTCACTCACTTTTTCCTGTATCAATGTCAATGAATTCTTATCCAAGCATTCGATTGGCTGTGTGTACATTCCATTGTAAAGGCTCAAAAGGGCAAAAGTGCATCAGGTGCTCTTAATGGCAAATGCTGGGATGAATTTTCATCTGTCTGATATTTTTTTTGTGTTTTTAACAGAGCAAGTCCATAAGAGCTGTTACCTCAGGAAAAATACTGCAACAACTTGCCAATCAATATGTATATACATTAAGCACAATACATAGATATATATATTATGTGTTTGTGTATCGTCAGTAAATCATGAATCCAAAAAAGGACGCTCTAAGTTATAGAGCACTTGGAATATGTTGATGATGCTTAGTTTGTTTGACTGTGTCATTATACTTGTATTAGCTATGGCAATTAGAGTTGTAAGAAATGGATAAGAAATAAATGTTTTAAAAAGAAGTCCTAGATGAGAAATGCTAAGATTTTAAGTAAAAAATTAAGGCATTTCTTGTATGAAAAAGTTATTTTCACTATATTTTGCCGAGTATCTCCCTCGGTGACTCCTATCATTAATGCTGTTATAAATGTATGTAATTACATTTCAATATTTTTACTTTAAAAAAAAATGACTTTTATCTTCATCAACATTTACATTTTTCTCCTTTATTCTTGTTTCAACAGATACTTTCTGAGATGCTCATCGGTGGACGATAACATTAGTTTTGGACTGCCTGAAAATGATTTTCTGGCAGCCTGTGTGTTTTATTGTTTTTGGAGTTATTCTCCAGATTAAAGGTCAGTGTAAATGTGTAACTTTATTATTTCTTCCATCTGTATTAGCATTTTTCCTTTTTCGCTTTTAATTTACTTGATGTTTGAATACCCAAATGTTACATGCAATCATACAAAGTGGAGTGGATTTTCAAAATTTTCAGATTTAATTTTAAGGAATTGTTCGAACAAGCATTTTAAAATTAGATAGTTTCCACTTCTTGACAATAATTACTCAACTATTAGTCGATGATTAATACATGTGGTTAACTAAATAGACTGAGATAAGTTAAGTTTATTGCCTATAAGCATAATACAATCTTTGTAGCATTGCTCGAAGTAAGAACCACCTGATCACTAGGTGTTAAAGGTGTTATGCCTCTGAAGTCTATAATTGATTTGGAACAGAATAGACGGGGACTGAATTTAAATTTAGAGTGAAAGGAAACTGGGTACAGTCTATAAAATCTCTACTGAAATATTTTGGTTGATTGAGACCATAAGCCTAAGAGGAGTCAACATGGACAGTGGATATTTTCTTATCCAAGATATTTTCTTCACAGGTTACCTCCACAGTCAGAGATCAGCACCTCTTTACACAGCTATCCTTTTCATGATCTGAGATTGTGTGTTGAAATTAAAAGTGGTACCTCCACTATCTTAATAAGTCTTTACTATAATGATAAAGACAATTCCTGTAAGGCTTGAACTCAGAAAATAGAAGTGCATAATTAGATATTACAAGGCATCTGATCTGGCACGCTCTTGCTTCAGTGTCCCAGTCAATAAAATTGTTGATAACATGTTCATTCCCTCCATTAGTCCTTGGCAAGGATCTGATCTTGGCACTGGCAGCTAATGAATCACTCATCAGCAATATTTAATACACATCGCCTTTGCTTATATTGAAGGAAACCCCACAAGTCATTAAGAATGAAACAAACTCCAGATGCAGGGCTGTTAGTACCAAAGACAGTATATGAACTGTTGATGATCTATTAAGTTATTTAAACCATATTCTAATGACTTGGCCAACTGTAATTCTTTTAGAAATAGCTTATTAACCGAAAAGACAATTGAATATGAAGTTCCTGTCTGCTAATAAGAGACAAAGCCTCATCCTGCACGAATATTCCCATGGCAAAAGCAACAACTGCAGTAGTAGTAACAGTGATAGCAGCATATCTACCACCATCTCGCCATTAAACAAAGACAGGAAATAGACAATTGCTATCTAGTTTTGGGAAATACGTGTAAACAACTAGAAATTAATCTGCAATTTCAATTAATAAAGAGAGTATTATTTCCCCCCCCCCCCTTCCAGTGGCCATTTATTAATAATTTCTCGAAAAGTGGTGCTGTCTTCAATTTCAACACCCCCACGCTCTCCTTTTCCTTCTGGCTTTTCCTTATTAATTCAATTACTTCGTGTTTCAGCATTAATAGAAATAATATAGTCATAAAAATGTTCTGCTCCTTCATAGCTTAATATTTCGTCACACCAGCATTTTATGGTTGATGCCATTATCGCTGCTGCTGTTGTTGTTGTTGTTATTTTTATTGAGTCATAATATTGCAAGTTTCTCCAGTGCTGTTGTTGTTCTTCTTCTTCTTGATGATGATGATGAGGCTGATGATAATGATGATGTTTTTAACTGCCACAAGGCCCAACTAAAAGAAAGAAAAACAAAAAGAAATAAGGATATTAATACATAACAAGACATTAGAACACAAACTAAGAGAACAGAACAAAACAGAAATGGAGAGAGGAGGGTGATGTGAAAATGTGATAATTTCATTTCATTAGGCACAAAGACATTTTTGTAAGGAAAAAAGAATATAGTCGATTCATTTGATCCTAGTACTTTGATGAAACTTATTTTATTAACTTGGAAAGGCAAAGTTAGTCTCTGTGTGATTTGAGCAACTACATGAAATGTTGTTTTATATATTATATATCTTGGAGCTGTTCTTGTCTGGTTTTTTAGTCTGCTGGCCTGCTTCTCCACTAACTAATAAGGATTTGCTATAATGTTATTTTATTAATTATAATAAGATATGATAATAGTAATTGTTTTTTATCTTTTACCTGCTTTAGTCATTGGATTGCTACCATGCTGGGGCATTGCCTTGGACAGTTTTAGTCACAGATTGACCTGCAATATTTAAGTCAAGTACTTATTCTGTTGGTCTCTTTTGTCGAATTGCTAATTCATAAGGACATAAACAAACAAACACTGGTTATGTTGTGATGGTGAAGATGCACACACACACACACACACACACACACATACATGGAGATCATCTTTTTGCGTCTGCTTTCCTTGCTGGCATGGATTAGACAGTTTGACTGGAACTGGTAAGCTGAAGAGTTGTACCAAATTCCAGTCTGATTTGACATGGTTTCTATGGCTGGATACCCTTCCTAACCCCAACCACTCTAAGAATGTCATGGGTGCTATTTACGTGCCACCGGCACGGGTGCTTTTATGTGACACCAGTAGCATTAGCCACAACTATGACTTCACTTTACTTGACAAGTCTTCTCAAGTACGGCATATTG
The DNA here is from genome assembly GCF_046866305.1 of Octopus bimaculoides. Classification (NCBI taxonomy): domain Eukaryota; kingdom Metazoa; phylum Mollusca; class Cephalopoda; order Octopoda; family Octopodidae; genus Octopus; species Octopus bimaculoides. The sequence continues at coordinate 52,010,358 of NC_142935.1, forward strand.
CAAAAGGTTTTGGTCACTTGTCATTGCCTCCAGGAGGCCTCACATTTGAAGATCATATTTCATCTCTTTGTCCCATGTCTTCCTGGGTCTACCTCTTCCACAGGTTACCTCCACAGTTAGAGATCAGCACTTCTTTACACAGCTATCCTTTTCATGATCAGAGATCATGTACTGAAATTAAAAGTGGTTGCTGCTTGTAAGACATAAGTTACCCAATCAGAATTACGCAAAGGCTATTAATTTCCTTTAAGCATTTATATGTAATATTGTGTCAAAATTATTGTCGCTTGAAACTTGACCTGTTCATTGGCAAAAATGCAACAGAATATTTTATCAGTGAACTGGTCACAGTTTCAAGCAACAAAAATTTTGACATTTTATTACAAATAAACGTTTAACTTAGTAAAGTTAATGGTCTTTGTGTGTTTCTGAATGGCTTATGTCTTCCATGCTGCAATCATTTTAGTTTAGCACACATAGTAGAAAACACTTGACTAAGGTGCAATGCAGTGGGACTGGACCTGATACCACATGGTTGCAAAATGAGTTTCTTAACTTCACAGCCATGCCTACACCTAAATAATAATGATTCTAGTTTAGGAACAAGGCCAGAAATTTCTGTGAGTAGGAGGAATATGATTGATTTACTTTACTAAGCTTATCAAGACCACAATGATGAAAGGCACAGTTTACCACCCCTGTTGCCTTTATTAATGTTCTTTCATATTTTGAATTCAAATTCAGCTAAGAATTTTGTTTGACACTTTACCAATTCTGCAATTTATAATGATAATAGTTTTGGGACATGGTTATAAAACCTGCTGTTTACAAGCAAACTGGAAATGTAAACACTTGCTATTCATGCAGATCCCTAGAAGTGAAGTGAAATGATTCCATCCAGTAATTATTTCCAAACTGTTAAGAACAGTATATAATGATGATGGTGGTGGTGGTTTCTATTTTGGGTACAGGCCTGAAATTTAATGGGACCAGGGTTAGTTGATACCATAGACTCTCAGTACTAAATAGGTGCTTTATTTTATAGACCCCCAAAGGACAAAAACCAAACTTGACCTTGGCAAGATTTGAACCCAGAACATAAAGAAACAAAATATCCCTATGCATTGTTTTCCTAATCCTCTAGTGATTCTGCCAAATTACTGCTATAATAATAATAATAATAATAATAATCCTTTCTACTATAGCCACTAATTTTGAAATTGTTTATGTCGGGTGCTAGTTGATTATATTAATATTGACCTCCAATACTCAACTGGTACGTATTTCATCGACCCCAAAAAGATGAAAGGCAAAGTCAGCCTCAATGGAATTTGAACTCGGAATATGAAGATGGACAATATTCCACTAAGCATTTTGTCCAGCATGTTAACAATTCTGCCAGCTCACCATCATAATAATAATAATAATCTTTATTTTGGCATAAGGCCAGCAATTTTTAGGAAGTCAATTAAATCTCCCTCCCCCAATGCTCGACTGGTGCTTATTTTGTTGACCCTAAAAGGATGAAAGGCCAAGTAATCCTCATTGGATTTTGAACCCAGAAAGTTTAGACATACAAAATGTTACTAAATATTTTGCCTTGCTGTCTAGTGATTCCACCACTTTAAGAGAAAAGGTTGATAAATATGGAGACCTGAGAATTGAGATCGTTAAAATATGGCAGCTATGAGAGTCAAACATAAAGGTTATCTCTGTTGTCATCAGAGCATTGGGTTCAATACCAGCCAACCTGAAAAAAACATCTGAAAACTTTAGAAATACGCTGTAATCTAGGTGTATTGCAAAAGTTGGCATTACTTGGAACTGCACGCATATTGCATAAAGTACTGTCTGTCTGAGGTCCTTGTTGTGACTTGACAAACCGTACAAACCCCCGGTAGACAATATCTTCAATCAACAACCTCGCAATATTATATACTGTGCGATATCTATAATAATAATAGTAATAGTAGTGGTTTCTAATTTAGGCTCAGGACTAGCAGTTTTATGGGGAGGTGGTTAGTCAATGCCAAAACCCCAGTACTTTACTGGTACTTTATTTTATTGATTCCAAAGAAGTGGAAGCCAATGTTAACTTTAAGTGGAATTTGAACCAGTCATTCTCATGTTAGATAGTTGGATCAGGACTTATTTGAGGCAGGATTTTACAACCAGGTACTCTTTCTGTCACCAATCCTTACTTGTTTTACAAAATAAGTGCTTTTTTTTTTTTTCCATTCAGCCTTGCTCTGTTGGTCAAGTATATTCTGCCACAGACCAGGCCTACCAATGATGGAATGCATGTGAAAGATCTTTGTATCTTCTTTTATCCTTTGTTGTTACACTGTGGTCATGCCGGGGCACTTCCTTGAAAGGTTTTACTTGAACAAATTGACATAAACAAACCAACTGTAGTTATCAAGCAGTGACAAACACAGACGCAAAGACACATACATGTACACATATATCATCATCATCATTTAACGTCAGTTTTCCATGTTAGCATGGATTGAACAGTTTGACTGGAGTTGGTAAGGCGAGGGGCTGCACCAGGCTCCATTGTCTATTCTAGCACAGTTTCTACAGCTGGATACCCTTCCTAATGCCAACCACACCACAGAGTGTACTGGATGCTGTTAACACAGCAGCAGCACAAACACTTTTAATGTGGCACCAGCACTAGTATCAATTCCGTTGTGGCAGACAGGTCTTCTTGAGTACAGTAATGTGCCAGACATCTCCATCCTTAGTTATCTCCTTCATAAGACTCAGTGTCTTGAGATCATCCTTTAGTAGTTTGTCCCATGTCTTTCTAGATCTGTTCCTTCACACACACACACACCTATGATGGACTTCAACTCAGTTTCTTTCTATCAAATTCATTTACAAGGTATAGTTGGCTTGGGACTATAATCGAAGGCATTTGCCCAACGTGCTGTGCAGCTGGACTGAACCCAAACCCATGTAGTTACAAAATGAGCTTCTTAACCACACTGCATGTCTAGGCCTATATTTATAACTAATAACACTGACTAAGTATCAAACATTTCATACTAAAAAAAAAAAAAAACTGGTACTTATTTTATCAACACCTGAAAGATAAAAGACAAGGCTAACATTGTCAGAGTTTGAACACGGAACATAGTTAATTAAATACCACAAGGCGTGATAATAATTTGTTAATTGTCATATAATCTCAGATTTATAAAGAATTTTATGACAATAGTAATTGTTTCTAATTAGAGACAGGGCTCTAATTAATAATTGCGAGTTGTTGAGGTTAGTCAGAACCATCAACTCCCGTACCAGACTGGTATTTTATTTTGTCAACCATCAAAGGGATAAATGGCTAAAATGATCCCAGCAGGTTTTGAATTCAGGATGTATATGATCATATCTAAGTACCACAAACTATTTCATTTTGTCCAGTGCTATAACAGCTGTCTAGCAATCCAATATCTTTAATGAGAAAATGGTTTCTGATTGAGACACGAGACCTGAAATTTGGGGTAGGAGGCTTGTTGATGCCACCAACTACAGTAATTAACTGGTACTTTATTTTATCAAGCCCAAAGGGATAAAAGGACATAGTTGACCTCACCTGAATTTGAACACTAAACACAGGGAGATGGGAGAAATAATGGAACCCATTATAGGCACAGGTGTGGCTAGCTATTTATGATTTCAGGTTCAGCCAGCCCCTCACAGTGTGGCACCTCGGACAAGTGTCTTCTATTTTAGCCCTAGGTTAACCAAAGCCTTGTGAATGGATTTGGTTGGCAGAAAGAAGCCATTATGTATCTATGTATGTTTGTGCTTCCTTGTCTTGACATGACGTGACAGTTGTGACTGTCATACAAATGTCCATTTCCAATCTTCTGTCTGACCTTGGAGAAATATTATCTTGCTTGAAAACAAGTGGGGGCTGGCATTAAGAAGAGCATCTGACCATTGTAAATTTATCTCAGCAAACTCTATCTGACCCATGCAAGCATGGAAAGGGCTGTTTGATTATATAATAAATATATATTTTCTTTGACATGAAGGTGATAGATGAAGGGTTATTACATAAGCAGGTTACATAGAAAAGTGGACATTGATGATGACGATATCCTGAAACAAAAGTAGGGAAACAATTAGTTAGGGCTTACATGACTCCCTTCGTGACCCTTTCTTGCCATCCTCACCCACCATTCAGGAAATTTGTCTGCCTTTTTGTCATCCTTTTCTCTGAGTAAAATGTGAGAAAACTGATGAGGGCTTAACTAGAAGGAATATGTCTGTCTTCAGTCTTTTCAGTCTTACTCACCAAAGAGATGATGATATTGTAAAACACAAAGAGGGGAAACTGTTCCCATGGTAATTAGTGCACTTATCACAATGCCCAAATTGCTATCTAAGAGGCTGAAGGATATTGGAATTGCGACATCTATTGTTGATCTACAGAAAAGTACCATCCTGTATTTTGCAAGAATCTTAATATTCCTGAGATTCAAGAAAATCTATTGTTACCAAACCTCAAGATAATGTCCCTGTTAATTAAATTAGCATGTAATAGCTTTTGTATTATAATGATAAAAATTGTTTCAAATTTTGCCACAAGGCCAGCAGTTTTTGAGTGGAAGGTTAGTCGTTTACATCAACCCCAGTACTTGATGAAAGCAAAGTTGACCTCAAGAGCTATTTGTATTCAGACCATAAGGAGCCAGAAAAAAGGCCCGCTCGCTATTTTGTCTAATGCATCTGCCAGCTCACTGTATAACAATAATAATCCTTTCTACTATAGACACAGTGCCTGAAATTTTATGGAGAGGGAGCAGGGCCGGATTAAGATCCTTAGAGGCCCTAAGCAGTTAAAAGATTTTGGTGCTCCCATATATATGTAATTCAAAATATAAAAAAATGATAATCTATAAAGTAAATTATTTATTTTTCAAAATGAAACAAAGCTAACAGTAAGATAGAAAATGTTTATTTTTATACACTTTCACTTAATATATATATAAAAAGTTTGTTTTTTTTAATTGCAAAATCTTCAATCAGATCCTCCTTATGATACCATGAACACTTCAAAATTATATTTCTGATGATATAAACCATCTCGAATAGCAAGTTTGAAGTGGTGACTTTTGTGCTGTAAACCATTTACAATTTCTGTGGTACCCCCACTTCCTTTGATGCCCTAAGCACTCACTTATTTTCCTTAATGGTTAAATCCAGCACTGGGCGGAGGTTAGTCAAAAGGATGACAGGTAAAGTCAACCTCAACAGAGTTTGAACTCAGATTATAAATGATGATGATAATCCTTTCTACTATAGGCACAAGGACTGGCATTTTAAAGGAGGGGATAAGTTGAATACATCAACCCCAGTGCATAACTGGTACTTATTTCAAAGCAAAGTCAGTACAAATAATAATTTCTAGGCATGGCTGTGTGGTAAAAAGCTTACTTCCCAACCACATGGTTCCAAGTTCAGTCCCACTGCGTGGCACCTTGGGCAAGTGTCTTCTATAGCCTCGGGCCAACCAAAGCCTTGTGAGTGGATTTGGTAGATGGAAACTGAAAGAAGCCCATTGTGTATATATATATATATATATATATATATATATATATGTATATGTTTGTGTGTCTGTGTTTTTTACCCCCACCATTGCTTGACAACCGATGCTGGTTTGTTTACGTCCTTGTAAATTAGCAGTTCAGCAAAAAGAGACCGATAGAGTAAGTACTAGGCTTACAAAGAATAAGTCCTGGGGTTGATTTGTTCGACTAAAGATGATACTCCAGCATGGCCACAGTCAAATGACTGAAACAAATTAAAGAATAGAATAAAAAATATGTACATAACTAGACATTTGGGTTGTAGAAAGGTTAATTTGATTATATTGACCCCTCTGCTATGCTGGTACTTTATCAACCCTAGAAGGATGAAAGGTAAAGTCAGTCTCAATGGGATTTGAACTTTAGAATGTAAAGAGATGGAATAAATACCGAAAGCCATTTTGCCCAATGCTCCAGTGAATGATAAGTAGTAAGTGTGAAGAAAGGTGGTGGTGGTGGCAGTGGCGATTATTATTATTATTATTATTATTATTATTATTATTATTATTATTATTATTATTATCGTTATTAAAACATCTTGACAAAATGAAAACAAAAATAGAAGAGGAAAACAATTACAGAAACAAGTAACTTCTCTCTTTCAAAATTCAATATGAAAAATATTGGAAGCAAACTTCCCTATTGAGCATTCCCGAACACGGCGTAATTATTAACAGAAAGCAACTGATTTGATCTGGGGGTTTGGTAGGAGAGTAAATGGGGGGAAGAGTAGTGGCAGGGCAGAATTGGGGTTGAATAGAGGGTGTGGTTCAGTGGAGGGGAGGCATAGGAAATTCAGTATGCCTCTCTACTTATTAATTACTTGCTGTGGCTAATTAGATTTGTTAACGAGGGCTTTGCCATGAGGCTCTAATGGGATGTTGAGGTGCAAGGTGGTGAAATAGTAGAGTGAGTTAATGGGAGGGGAGAGGAGAAGGTGGAGAGTGAAAGCAAGAAAATGAAAGAAATGTGTTAGGGCAGAGGAGTGAGGAAAGAGAGAGGGAACGAGACAGAAAGAGAAAGAGAGAGATGAAAACGAGGTGATGGTGTATTGCTTTTGATTGTTCTAGTGAGGAAACTTCATTAAAATTCAACTACCTGCCAACATCAGCATAATCACCATCGCTGCTGCTACACTTTTACACTCCCTTTCACCACCACCATTTCATCATCATCATCATCACCAACACTACCACCACCCTCCACAACTACCTCAACCAGAATTAACCATCACAATAACTACAACCATAACCAACAGCATTCATTCATCTTCTTCATCACAGCCACTGCTGCCTCCATGTAATTTCTACCTTGAAAACATTAACCGCTGCTACCACCACCACCAATCATAACTATGAACCACAGCCAACAGCATCAATTCCTTCATTATTATCACATTCCTGCCATCACAGTCATCATCATCCTGCATCGGCCATAACCACCATCACCAGAATCTTAACCACAACCTCTATTACAGATAGCACCGACACTTGCCTCTTTACTTCAAATTCTATCGCTACTATATTATCATCACAGCTTTCACCATGGGCAATACTATTATCATTGCTATTCATTATGACCACAAACAATATCACTACCATCTGCACCAACATGGGAACCTCTATGTGATCACTCATGGTCATTGAGGCACACAAACCACTATGGCAACTAAAACAAATTGACTTCATTACTTATATTTAAGCCTAGTACTTCTTCGATCAGTTTCTTTTACCGCACTACTAAGTTACAGGGATGTTAATACACCAGCACCAGTTGTCAAGTGGTGGTGGTGGTGGTGGAGGGACAGATACACACACACATATATCTATAATACATTAAAAGTCAGATTGAATCTTGCTTGCTTGCTTGCTTGCTTGCAATGTTACTCAGGCAAACTGGTGCATAATGGGAAAATACTATGGATAAAGTTTCCCTGAAACATAAATATGAGCGGAATGAAAAATATTTTGTGTAAATTGGATAAGTAGTTGTGAAGATATTAAAGGTTTCCAGGGTATAAATACCCCAAAACAGTACATAATGGGAAAAGTCTCTGAAAATAACTTAACGAAATTAACTCATCACAGTCAACTGAAGTAAACAGGACAACTTTTATAGTCCCTCCTTAACCTCCAGCTTGCTCTTTTGTTAAAATCATCAGGTCCTCATGAGATAAACTTGTTATAGCACAGCTCTGCAGCCTTTTTTCACTTGTGGTATGCTTATATTCTTTTCAAAATTCAGTGGCACACCTGAACTAAAAATATAACTTATAGTGTAGGGAAAAAAAAGGTTATATTCAGGTTACACTGCAGCACACCTAGCATCGTTTCGTGGCACACCAGTGTGCTGTGGCATACCAGTTACAGAGCACTGCTCTATAGGAACCTAGCATCTTAAACAAATAATCTTCTATGACTTCTTCAAACTTTATATCATTTGCCAGTGTGACAATATCTTGTTGAACTTTACTTGTAGATTTTCTGCTTTTGGAAAATCTGTAGATAAAGTCGGATCATATTTGTTTTGCCAAAGAATCATTTGTTGTTGAGGATTTCACTTCATCCCACAATTCAGCTTTGTTATCTACTGCACTGCATTTATGGGTTGTTTTAACAGATATGCTTTGAAGTTACCTGTCACTACCTTTATCCACTGGCTGGAGCAAATAACCTGTTTACTAAGTAGCATGATGCATTACCTAAAAGGAGCAATACATTGTTGGAAATGTTATGCCTGGCAAACTTTCTCTTGGCAGCAGGAAAACAGCTGTAAAGCAGTTGGAAAAAGCTTTCCTATATGAATGTTCATATTATTAGCATAACCTTCAGAAGCCCCCTAGATTTTTGGACTGATATGATAGGAACTTTAATTGCATATGATGGTTTTACTTTACTAAAAATGAAAGTCCTACTTGGCATGCACATCCAGAAAATCTGTTTCATTTTTTTTTTTATGCGTATAACTCTTTCAACAATAATAGCACACTCAGAGAGGAAACATTTTAAGTATCACCACAGATCTATAAAGTCAAATATTCAACAAACTAGTTTGTTGAACATCATCATCATCATCATTTAATATCCATGTTTTATGCTGACATGGGTTGTAGAGTTTGACAGGATGCAATGGGTCCAAGGTCTTCATCATGCTCCAATGTCTACATGGTTTCTAAGGCTGGATGCTCTTCCTAACATCAACCACTTTACAACATTTACTGGGTGCTTTTTTTTTAATGCCACCAACACTATTGAGGTCACCATGCAGCTCACAAGACTACGAATTCTGAGGGAGCATTTGATCTGATTTTCTTTTTACTGTCACATATTGCCTCCACTGTAAATGTTGCAAACTTTAATATTTTTCAATATGGCTAAGTTGTTTTCCTGCATCAAAGCTTTGTAAATAAGCATCAAGTTTAACGTTGAGTAACTCCTTCTTTTTGCATATCTACTTTCATTTCCACTTGATGGTCTTTTCCTAGTCATCTCAAATAAAGATAGTCTACTCTAGCTTCTGTTAAATCCAACAGTGACAGAAAAGAAATCAACACTCAACAGTAAAAGAGTAGAATTTGAGGACTTTAGTCATGTTTTGTGTTGGCAAAAAGTTGTTTTATTACATGAGATATGGAAAATACAAGAAAATGAAAGGGTGTAGGGGTGAAGTGCAAGGAAGTATTATTTGACTAAGTTTTGTGTGTGTGTGTGTGTGTGTGAAGTATGAAGGCTGAAATAAAGACAATGGGGAGCAAAGGTTAGTAGCAAGACCCAGAACAGTTGAATTGGTGCACACACAAGCAAGGCAAGTGGTACCAATCAAGAAGCGTGTAGGTATTAGCAGGTATGTTGTAATTGTGAGCAATGAAAAACAAAGTTAGTTGAATGGGTTCATGCACCAACAAAATGGAATGGAAGAGGGGGTCATTTAAATACTACCAAGGTTTGGTCAAAGTATGTGTTGTGATTTTAACTTTTAAAATTGTCAAATTTTACCCAAGTTTTCTTGACGGTAGAATTACAGACTGTATCTCAGAATTATTAGTTTGCAGTTTCTTTATAATATCCGTAAGAAGAGAATTTCATAAATAGTTTTTGTAATCATAGGGATGCTTGTACTTGTTCTTTTTATACATGTTTATACACCATAACAATGCATACATGTGTATATAACTTTTCTCACATGTACACCACAAGTAGGTTTTCTAAGACAAGGTAGTAATATTCTTGGGTGAAGCATAAAAAATGTTATTTTTCTCACACTTTTCAATATAAAACTTCCTACCTTATAAGAAATTAATATTATTATTCACTGTTCATCCACTTTGCTCTCCCTCTCTATTTCTCTAAATTATCAGTTTGGTTACATGTTTAGAGCCTACAATTTTGCAGTTCATATCTTTACTAGCTTAGCATTTCCCTTGCTAAGATTGATTAGATTAAGAAAAAGGATGGAGAGATACCTCAAATATCAGTGGTAAAGCTGAATATTTCACAGGTTGTAGTTCAAACTGTCAATTTTAGTGCCTTTGTGAAGACATACCACAGATCTAGAATTGGGTCAGTTAAAAAGAAAAATTGTTTCTTCTTCCTGGCATTGTGGACAGAAAAGCCTCTACTATTCCATAAATGAGAAGTGTTCCCACCTGGGAATGGAAACCAAAGATCCATGAACTGCTCAGATGGTTCACATAAAATATTGTTGATAGGTTCTGTTGCCTAGACAACTATAACAAGAGCATTGCTGCTGAAGTAACACAAGAAGTGGAAAAGATTCTGGGAGCTTATACTTCTGTTTTCATCAAACAGTTTTCAGACTAATGAAGAAGTATGTAATTTTCTAGAAATAACACCCTAATTTTCCTTAAATTATATCTTTAGAGTAGAACACACTGGATGAAGTAATTTTAGATACTTTGTCTGAAAAATGATGCCATTGTCATGACTGAAGCATCTTTGTCCTTAAATCTGTTTGATTATGTTTGACCTTGAGATGAACAACAACAACAAAGGGTTTTGTTGTGCAGAATTATTGTGTGGAGGGAAACATCTTGTTGAGACAGACTTCTGATACAAAAGGATAATGACTACTGGGATGGAACTGAATCATCTGAACGATGTTGGTCCTCACAATAAGATATTTGTTCAAGACAAATGTAAATGTGTAATAGTGTTAACCTATTCAACCCATGTTAGTAAGGTAAGCTTAAATGTTGAAATGATGAAACCTTTACCTTTCTATTTTGATTTCTATCAATCCATTTGTCTCACCTGCTCACCTATCATTTTATTGTTCTCCCTGTCTATTGCTCTCTCTCTTTCTCTCTTTGGGCATACATAAATGCATATACTCTCACACACAAGCCTTAAGCAAGTATTGTTTCTTTTTACTTGCTTATTTCTTTCTTACTCTAGTTTGATAAGAAAATTCATCCAAGATGTCAGTCTAATTCTTTTTCCTTTTTTCAGTATACAATTCACATCTCTGAAGGTATTTTATTTGGTGGGGGGTTAATATTTTGTCCACTATCTTTTGAGTTTTTCTCTACCTGTTGTAACCTCTCATATTGTCCAAATGTCCAACTTTCATACCCTTCATTCCATTTATGTTATTTCACATATTAACACATATACACATATATTTTATATACATTTATATCGTATCTATCTCTCCACTGCAGCTGAACGGATGGAAACAAAGGAGATGGTAGCCTTTGTATGTGAGAAAAACAACTTAACGCTGGACTGTGGAGACACCGGCATCATCAGAATAACCCGTGCCAACTATGGTAGGTTCACCATCAACCAATGCAATTTCTTTGCACAAGTAGATGGTTGGAATATACAGTGTCACTCAAAACTCTCAAATATCGTTGCACGTGAAAGGTGAGTACAGCTGGTATTAACTACTTTTAATCACTCCACTTTCATCCATTTGTTATTTTTATGGCACTGTATTTTTTATGCATTTATGTATGAATAAATGTTTTTGCTAGCATATGTGTTTATATTGGCGTATGTATGTGTATCTGAATCAACCTGAGTGTGTCTCTTAGTCTTAATTAGTTCCTCCCGTACAGTTGGCTTGTACATCGGACAGCCAGAACATTGCCATTCATTTCGGTTTTGAGTGTAATTGCTTGATTCTTTAAAGAGTGTGTATGTCTAAATTAGCCTGTATAACAATCTGAATGAACCTCTGTGTGTGTTTAAATTGGCCTGTGTCAGAGTAAACCTTTATGTATGTGTTTTGTTTTTGTTTTTCCTAATTGAATGAATGTATGAAATTCAGACATATTCATGATATTATAGACAATGTCTTATTTTTTGAGAATGACTGATTGTTGATAGGGTGGGTAACGGAAAATCCACTGTAGGGTGACTTCGTTCCTACTGTTTATGGCTAAAATAATTTGCTTTCTATTTTGTAAGTATTGATAATATCTGCATATGGTTCACTGTTGTAGACAGTAACATTACTGTAATGTATTAGCTTCAACTGTTGCATTTGATGCAACAGGAAACGTGACCAGTGTTGGTCAGTTCAATATCTTATCCAGAACATTTGTCTCGTCGTTTTATTGCTACAGAAGTTAGAGTTGAATACTGTTGGCTTTATGATTTTTTAATGATTTGGAAAACACTTTAGCTTTTCAAATATTTTAATGTACATTTATTTTCACACACACATGCTAAAGAATCAATAACTTTGTGTTCCATCACTGTTTCCCTCACAATAATAAAATAATAATAATAATAATAACAATCCCTTCTACTATAGGCACAAGGCCTGAAATTTGTGAGAGGGAGACTAGTCAATTACATCAACCCTAGTGCTCATTGACCCCTGAAAGGATAAAAGGCAAAGTCAACCTTGGCAGAATCTGAACTCTGAGCTTAAAGACGGACGAAATGCCACTAAGCATTTTGCCTGGCGTGCTAACAATTCTGTCAGCTTACCGCCTTATATGGTAATAATAGATAACATTCAACTCTTGTTATTGCAGTCAGGGAATATGAGGAAGTTCAGCTCTTTAACCAGTGGTTAGTTCCAGTTACTGAACTCAAATCCTCACATAGAAATAAAGAGCTTCTCTATTTCAAGAGTGGCATTGGTGCAGGCTTGATTAAAAAGCTTGCTTTCCAACCATGTAGTCTTTGATTCAGTCCCACTGCAAAACACAGTATTTTGGGGAAGTGTCTTGTGAGTGAATTTGGTAGATGGAAACTGAAAGAAGCCCCTCATATATGTGAGTATGTATCCTTGTACAGATATCACATGATGATTGTAAAAGGAGCATCATCATCATCATGAGTGAGATTGCGTCTCCAGTCTTCTTTGAAATGCATGTCTAGCTAGGAGAAAATATTACCATGCTTAGAAACAGTTGAGGCTTAGCAACAGGAAAAGCATCCAGCTGTAGAAAATTTGCCTCAGAAAATCCCATCTGACCCATGCAAGTGTGGAAATGTGGACATTAAGATAGCATTTAACTTCTTAGTACATGAGATCCTAGTGAAGTATCTAACTCCTCCAGCTCCTTCTTTCTAATATGACAACAAAACTATTCACAGGTTTTCAAAATGTAAAGTGTATTTTGGCATGCAACAATGCTCATGTTACTTTTGTTTCAAACCTATTAACACGATGCACAAGATATTACATTTGTAATAGTATTTACATTACAAAGTATTACATTACAACTTTGAATGCCTTAAAAACTGGGTTATTCGCAGCCGCCAGTAAAATACAGCATTATCTGGTGGTAATTACATGATTTGTATTTAAACCTATAACATCTATCCTCATTTTGTAAGACTGTATCAAAATTGCCCCCCCCCCCACACACACACACCCTGCCCCTTAGAATGGAGACTTTGTGAATAGAGAAGCTGTTGTAATATCAATTCCGTCACCATAAACTAGGTATTAAGGAACCTTCTATGTGACTGTTTAAACTAGTAGAAATAGCAGTCAAAGCTCATATGATTTACACCCTTACTTTCTTAAAGGGAAGGAAACGATATAATTTCAGATATATATCAGGAGTGGTTGTGTGGTAAGTAGCTTGCTTACCAACCACATGGTTCCGGGTTCAGCCTCGGGCCAACCAAAGCCTTGTGAGTGGATTTGGTAGACGGAAACTGAAAGAAGCCTGTCGTATATGTGTGTGTGTGTGTATATATATATATATATATATATATATATATATATATATATATATATACGTATGTATGTTTGTGTGTCTGTGTTTGTCCCCCCCCCCCCAACATTGCTTGACAACCAATGCTGGTGTGTTTACGTCCCCGTAACTTAGCGGTTCGGCAAAAGAGACCGATAGAATAAGTACTAGGCTTACAAAGAATAAGTCCTGGGGTCGATTTGCTCGACTAAAGGCGGTGCCCCAGCATGGCCACAGTCAAATGACTGAAACAAGTAAAAGAAAGTAAAAGATAAGAGAAATCTGAAAAAGCGAAGGAATGCTTATAGCTGGAACACCTTTGACCATAAGATTTGAGGTGACAGAGAAAAACTAGACTCATGAAAACACAACTAGATTCCATTGAAAATAAAAAAATAGTTATTATGCATGTGTGAGTGTGGTCCTCATTAATTGTTGGTACATTAATTGGCAGGTTAAGTCTACAATGTAAATTTGATTTCTTAAGTCATTTCAATTGCTTAGTCTTTGAACCTGTAATTGCTGGCTGTTTTCTCTACCAGTAGAGGAATGGGTTAGGGTGAATTAATTTACTCCAGACATGTTATAGAAGTTAGTATAATGACTCAGTGACATACTAAGGATTACAAGATATTTGCATTTTGTTTATAACTGAATATGGTATTATCATCATTGTCATCATCTTTCATATTTTACAACTGCATTTCCATACTAGCCTGAGTTGGCTACTTCTGTTCCTATAAACTTTCTAGTTACTTGAGGTCCTATATCATCTGATATGTATGTATGTGTCTCTTCTATTTTTTTGTACTCAAGAACACAACGTGCTGCTCAGTTTGGGAATTGAGCCTACGATCTAAAAATCATGAGCGCAACACCTAAACTACTTGACCATGCACCTTCACACATATATGCATATATATATATATGTGTGTGTGTGTGTGTCTGTTTTTGTCCCCCACCCCTGCTTGACAACTGGTGTTGGTGTGTTTACATCTCCATAATCTAGCGGTTCAGCAAAAGAGACCAATAGAATAAGTACCATGCTTAAAAACAAGAAAGTACTGAGCTTGATGCATTCAACAACAAAAAAATTCTTCAAGGCAGTGCTCCAGCATGGCTGCGGTCTAATGACTGAAACAAGTAACCGATAATATGTGTGTATATGTATATATATATGTGTGTGTGTGTGTGCTCACACACACCAGCTCCAAACACACATACATACACACATAATTGTGAAAACTGATTTTACAGATCTTCTTCCCATTAGATGTAAACATCATTAAGTCTTACCATATTTAGAGAACTGTCATTTTCCATCTGTCTAATTTGGAAATAATTTCTCATTCTTTATTTATCGTGTGAATGTGAGGAGAGAGATGTTTAATAATCAGGATTATGGTTCTATCTTTAGTTTCTTATTTTTAGTGTAAAAGGAAGTAGAATAGTTGCAACTGGCCTGGTTGATAAGTTATTGGACTACTGACTTGAAGAGTCAACAGTTCATTGCCCATTGGAGTTGTCCCTGTATCCCCCATCTCCCTTCTTATTAGTAATAACAAAAGGAAAAAAAAAGGTAATGTGAACTTATCGCATTCGGAAAAGGGGAAAAATACTAGGAATGGCGTAGGAGTGGCTGTGTGGTAAGTAGCTTGCTTACCAACCACATGGTCCCGGGTTCAGTCCCACTGCGTGGCATCTTGGGCAAGTGTCTTCTACTATAGCCTCAGGCTGACCAAAGCCTTGTGAGTGGATTTGGTAGACGGAAACTGAAAGAAGCCTGTCGTATATATATATATATATATATATATATGTGTGTGTGTGTCTCTGTTTGTCCCCCTAACATCGCTTGACAACCGATGCTGGTGTGTTTACATCTCTGTAACTTAGCTGTTCGGCAAAAGAGACCAATAGAATAAGTACTAGGCTTCGAAAGAATAAGTCCTGGGGTCGATTTGCTCGACTAAAGGAGGTGCTCCAGCATGACCACAGTCAAAAGACTGAAACAAGTAAAAGAGTACAGGATTCACAGCATACAGAGAATATATATTAAAGAGAGCAAAATAACACAAATATATTTCATGCACTTTCTAGAGTACAAACCATGTGTTAGGTCAGTGGTTCCCAAAAGGTGCAGCATGCTTCATAGGTGCGGGGGACGAGGATAGCAGGCAAGGCAGAATGATTGAAAGACAATCAAAACATTTAGAAACAGTTTCAAAAAAGTCAGGACTTGTGCCTCGGAGTTGAACACTCTAGGTGCAATCCCATGGTCATTCATGACCAATATGGGGTCTAAACCCTTTAAGGCTATGCAACAACAGCTTTATATACTTCTCCAACTGGGGTAACTTTGTATCTCCTCTATAGCAAGACATTTGTTCCTCTCCCTCCATCAGTAATTGAGAATAAGCCACCTCCCTCAGTTGTGGTGTTGTGTTTTGCAAGTTATTTCGTGACCTTACTAGTGCCAGTACCAGGACACTCAACCATACAAACCATGCCAAAGTAGTTTGGTTACTTGTTTGATGCAGTTCTCTGGCTTACTGGCTCTTCGTTGATCTGTCCAACCCATGCCAGCATGGAAAGATGGATGTTAAATGGTGATGATGATGATGATGATGACAGTAATGAACTTTCTAAAAGTAGACAAGTGAGCGGGGAAAGATTAATGGATTGGAGTGGTACTTTACTTGAAACATAAGAGTAAATCATTGACTCTAGATCTTGTCGATTCAGTAGTAGTTGACCGTGTCTGTGTGCGAGGCTTAGTATGTCTGTTTTTGTATGTCTAAACAAAGTATGTGGTTGTTTATAAATGGACATGTGCATGGATACACGTATGCACACACACATGCATACATTCACACATATCTCCTCCATCTCTCTCTTTTTACCTCTGTCTCACTCTCTCCTTCCCCCCTCTCTTTCCTTCCCTCTCACTCTCCCCTTCATTCCCTCCTTCCCCCTCACTCTCTGCCTCCTTTTCACTCCTCCTTCCCCCCACACTCTTTCCCACTCCATCTCACTATACACATTTTTTTGTTCTTAATCTTTTGTATTTTTTATATTTTTCATTTTGTTTTTATTATCTATCATAAATAAAGGCAGTAAACTGGTAAAAGTGTTCCCACTCCAGACAAAATGCTTAATGCCATTTCTTTCTGACCCTTTACATTATAAGTTCAAATGCCTCCAAAGTCATCTTTGCCTTTTATCGTTTGGTGGGGGTTAATAAAATAGGTATCACCCCCCCCCCCCCCCCACCGAGCACTGAGGTCAGTGTAATTGACTTGCTCTATCCCCCAAAATTTTAGCTTTGTACCTATAGCAGAAATAATTATTTATCATTAGTATTATCATAATTTACTTCTTTACCACTTCACTGTCCTTATTGTTATTATTAGGAGTTCCACTAAGGCGGCGGAGCTGGTAGAATCATTAGCATGATTGGTGTGTTTATGTCCCTCCCTGTAACTTAGCAGTTCAACAAAAGAAACTGATAGAATATGTACTAGGCTTAGAAAAAAATAGGTCCTGTGGTCGATTTCTTTGGCTAAAATCCTTTAAGGTGGTGCTCCAGCATGCCCGCAGTCAAATGACTGAAACATGAAAAAGAATAAAAAGCAAGAAATATAATTTCACATTCCGTTTTTCTCCAAGATTTCCAGGTTTTAATATCATGATTTATGATTTAATCAGTATTTTTAGTCTCCATTACCAATATTGTCATCCTTTTTCTCAGGTGTGAAAGTAAACGATCTTGTTCATTTAAAGTGACAAATGAGTTGTTTGGCGGAGACCCTTGTTATGGAACTCCAAAATATCTAGAAATCAAATACCGATGTTGGTTTGGTAAGAAATGAAACGGTAATATGCATACGCTTGCATGTACCTGCCGTTTTCAACCAAATCAAATGGCTGTTTTAGCTTTCCAAGGCTAAATCAAATTTCCCAGGACTATGTCTTCTGTGTTTGTTATTTTCAATGCTTTTCAATTAGCATATTCTATGATCTTCTTTGTGTGTCTTTGGTTATACATATATTTGAACTGATTATATAAACCACCAGTCTAAGTGGAATCAATTATTCTCATAGGCTGTAGTTTTAATTTGAACTCAAATATTTGAATGTGTTTATATATATGTATAGTCTGGCACTTGAAGATGATCAGAGAATATACTGATTAAAACATGTTAGACACTGAAACACAAAAGATAAAATGAAACAGTCCATTTTTACCCTTTTTATTCTTTTAAATATATCTGCTTTATGAAATCTAGCAATTTTAGTGAAATTTCATGTCTTGACCAGCTACTGCAGGTAAACATTGCACCCAGCTTGCCACCTAAAAACTTTTCCAAACCGCTGAACATCAAGACATCTTGCACGTTGCCCTACCAGTGCATTTTCATCAAGCCTGTTACTTCAACCTTCCTCCAATCAGCCATAAGGCATGCATTTTAAGAGTTTAAAAACAGAAATATTCTGAAAGATATTTGTATAATCAGTTTTAAAGATAAAGTGTAAAAATCTAGTTTCACATAACAGCTGCTGTGGATTGAAATAATGTAGTTAATTAGTTTCTCAAATTGAAATCTTGACAATTTACAATTTCCATGTTCTAGTTTTCAAGTTGTATCTAGAAGTTTCTGTAGTTAGTTGAAGATTTTTGACAAAATTCTTTAAAAAGTACTCTCATAATTTTAAATCAGTATATTAGAGAAAACTAATTTAGGTTATATTTTCTGAATATTCCAGCATTTTTTTTTTTTTTTTGCTCCTTTCTTTTAATTCTGAAGTCTTACATTTATGTCAGAAGTCCCTATTACACAGATCATTGTTTTGACCAGACTATCAACTCTTTACAAAAAAAAAAATCCCATTTCATTTATTATAAAAGATATATTTACAAAATTTATGTCATTTAAGTTATAATTAGTATTTTCATGATGACAATAATCTAGAGTTGTTAATTTTTATAGATCTGGCATCATGGTATTTCCTATAGATACTTACAATCACAGCTTCATATACACTCAGTCTCACTCACAACAATGTCTTCAGAGGCCTTGTGCCAAGTTTTGGCCAAAGATATGGTAACTCGAATCCAAACCACTGCCATATGGAGATGTAGGGGGTCTTGTTAATTAAGTAAACCACATCCTGTTTATATGAAGAACCAGACATGATCAAGTATTCAGCTAAGACTACAGCCACTAGGAGACCTTTTCTATTATTGATTCTTACATTTCCTGTTTTTACCAAAGACTCTATAAGTAAGACCTCCTAGAGCTCCTACATTCTTGAGTTCATTGATTTACTTCTGATAATTTCTCTAGATAAAAAAAGCAAAGCAATTGGGACAAGAGAAGAAATGGAGAAGAATCAAATATTATTCTTATTATTCACTCTATAAACTCATTTCATTACTTCTTGGAATTTTCAAACAAATTTTGATTGTTGTTAATGATGAAAAACTGTTAAAATATCAAGCATTACCAATATCAAGATTATATAATCCCATTATTTTAGATTAAGATTAAGAATGACTTAGTATTTTTTATATTTTTTAAAGGTTTATGGTTTAGTATCAATCAAAATTAGATTTATTTCTTGATCATCAATAAGTGTATTGAACTAGTTTTGAGTATAGGGATGTACAAGTTGTTACCAAGTAGAATCCATTACTGAGGTAGATTCTTGTTTTAGAATAGTTTCATCTACCATCTTCTTCACTCTAAAAGACTTCATTAGCATTTCTTGAATATTTTGTGGCAGCAACTGATGCTGGAGTATTTACTTATATATTGTATATATATATATATATATATATTGTATATATATATATATTGTATATATATATATATATTGTATATATATATATTGTATGCACAAACGTTCTCTCATCCTCTTTCCTCCTTGACCTAGCTGCACATCCAGAATATGACAGCTGTAGCAGCACTTGGCTGGTATTCATTTACAGTTATATAGACTGTAATAATGTGAAATGAAGTGCCTTGCTCAAGGATACAGCATGCCATCCATCTGACCTAGGAATTGAACCCTTAACCCTATGATCATGAGCTGAATACCCAGCTGCTAGACCACATCCCTTCAGTATGCATGCACACACACACACACGCACACACGTGTGTGCATCCACCCTCATATATATGTTATTTTAAAGAACATGTATTTATTTGTCATTGATAATTCATCCCCCTTCACTGCCTCTTTCCACTTCCTCTCCCATTCATTTTTTTTTTAATACCTGATATGAAAGGTTTTCTTTGACTGATTGCTTGGAATGTTATAGGCTTGCATGATAGAAATGTTTGTGTTCCTTTGACTCTCATTTTCTATGCCAATGCAAAAGAAACCTGTTCAAAATATTTTCATCTTTACATGGCATCTTAAGCTATTTTTATATAAGGATAACCTAAAACATTTTATATTATTATCATTATTATTATTATTATCATCATCATTTGGTGTCTTTGAGTTGGTGAATGATTATTTAAAATGAACATTTACATTACTATTCTTTCATTTTATTGTTTCTAACTGTACTTATATAAAATTGATTCATGACAAATCTCAAATGTTTTCTGTATGGTGTTTCAAAACTGTGCTGTTCCAAAAGAACAACTCCTACTACTGCTGGAAAGAATAGAAAACCAAGGTGATGAATGAGTGGGTGATGACATGTTGGAAGTGAACAGGAACTCCTTAAGTGTCTTCAAAATTGCGCCCTCCTTCTTTTCTTTTGTTCACACATATACAACTTTTGTGTATGTGTGCGTGTGTGATAAACAATGGTTGTAGGGATTGGTAGGTTTTAAGCTAAGCAGTAGCACCCTCTTGAGGGCATTATGAGCTCACAGCATAACAGCAAATGTTAAAGAATGCTATAGTGGGGTGAGGTGGGGGAAGTTTTAGAGGTGTTGAGATTTTTCTTAGAAATAAAATATTTAACGCTTTAGCATTTAAACCGGCCATAACCTGTCCAAAAATTCTACTTGTTTTATGTTCAAACCGACCAGATCCAGCCTTTCACATATACCCTACAATGTCATTCTAAGAATAAAACAATCACATCACCAAAATCTCGAAGCCACAAGATAATACATGATTAATTCAAAGCAATGTGAATAAATAAGCACTAGATTTGGCAGAGTAATCTGAATGTTAAAGAGTTAAACTTAGGATGCTTATATTTTAAACACATTTACGGGGAAAACAAAAAAGCATCTTTGTCAGATTAAAATATGGAGATAAGGCATTGTGTTTATGAGTTATCAGAAAGATGACTGATGATGCACCAAAGTCCAGCATGAGTAGTTATTTCTATAAAAATTTAGCATAAAGGATAGAGAGAGCACTGATCCATGCAAAATTATATTTCGAAGCACATGTTAGATGGGATAGTATAACAAAATATGGATAATAAACCACTGAGCATAATTAGCTTGTTTGATTAAAATAATTGCCCCACCCTCTTTTTTTTTTTTTGCTTCATAGCATGTAAAGGGGGCATTTGTAAAATGCCATTCAGTGAAAGGAAGGCGGCTACAAATAGCTGAGAACCACTGAGTGAGGCCCAACTAATCAGTGTACCCATCTAATTATCTGTAGTTTCAGTATAAGTTGTATATATTATGAGTTGTAGCAAAAGTTGATTGAAGATTGGACTATTAACAGACAAAAGACGCCATGCACCTAACACCTAAGTCTCTATTCCAACACACTCACACTTTATACCACCGACACACCCTTATACTGTTTTAAGCCTCATATATTTAATATTTCAGTTGTGTTTTCCATATACCTCCAGATGGTTTTAATTTTATGCATTCACACACTCACACTACAATGATCTCTCCAACTTATACAATATTGCTTCCTCATAATCAATTGAATGGTAAATATCAACCAAAGTTAATCCTATTGTTTATATTGATATTTACATTCAGTTTTAATTGGTAATCATAAAGTGTCATAGTTATATGTATATATATATATATATATATATATATATATATATACAGCTTACACTTGGCACAAAATTCCTGAATCTTCACATTTCTATGTTTATTTGAGTAGTGGTAAAAGGGTTGATTCATGTACTATAATTCAGTTTTGTGTAATCCAATAAATTAACTTCAGATGGCTATATTTATATACATATATGGCCATAGGGCTAGGATTTAAACCTATTGATTACAACTTGCCTGAGATCACCCCTGGTTCTTGATACAAACTTCCTGTTTTAAAATGAACTACATTATATTGAAATTTCATGTTAGTTTATGCCCCAAACACCAGCTTTGTTTTCCTAAATCTTACAACAGAAATATGGTAACAAAAGTTTTAATCTCTTGAGTCTATACTGCAACACCCTGAAGTAACAATTCAGTTGATATCCATACATTTAACTTCAAATAATACTGGTTCATAACTGAGTCACATTTATCTCCTTTCAATGTTAGTATAATTTGAAAAGTAAGTAAAGTTATATATTTGCATGAGTGTATCTCTTGAATGAAGCAAGTGTTTTGGTAGCCAGGTTTTCTTTTTATTTCCACTTCTATAATGTAACACTGAATAGATAACAAAGTGCTATTAATTAAGCTTATAATACAATGATTCAACGAGAGGTTTAAACTCCTTGCTTTTCAGTTACAGTCCAGTAACATTCACACTCAGAAATCATACATAAATTTCCAAGGAAGCACTAAGAATCCTTTCACTGACATATTTTCTTTAAAGGTTATCTGTTACATTTCATGTTTTTTTTGTTTTTTTTTTTGCCCCACCTATCATCAAATACTTGTCTTTCAACTATCAATGATATCCATTGTTTGTAGTTAAAAGATAGAAGCGCGTAAAGTGTCTTTCTTGTTTGAGGCAATAACCTAGTGTCTGCAGTTGGTTCTAGTCATCTTAGCAATCCACAGGGCCTAATAAAGACTCTCTAATTTCCCAAGCTATTCAATAACTATGTTATTGTACCATTCAGCAATAATATGTAAACTAAGCCCTAAGGCTGGTTGAATATCATTAGCAATAGGAACAGCTTCACTCAGTGGTGCAACTTTAACCCTGAAATTTTGCATTGATAACATTGGTATAAATAGATGGCATTTTCTTTTTCCTTTTTCTCTTTTTTTGCTTTTTTTCTGTTTATACATTTTCTTCTAAAATAATCTAGTTAAGTCTCTTTCTCTCTCTCTTTCTCTCTCTCTCTCTCTTTCTCTCTCTCTCTCTCTCTCTCTCTCTCTCTGTAAATAATATAAGTACCACACACATACACATTATCTATAAATAAATGTTTATTTAACTACACGCATTATATTCATAAGAGAAATAAATGTTCCCCCACACATAATCATGCACACACACACACACACACACACACACACACACACACACACGTGCATATCAGTTTATTCATTAATATACCTTTCTACTTCATCACCCCCCCCCCTTCACTTTGCAACCCTTCTGATTAAAGTATCATTGACTAGTGGCCCTGTTGCTAATGTTGCTTGACAGATTAAGTAGTTTCAAATTCAGGAGATTGCAGAAGAATCTGAACTCTTATAGACTACACAACCAAGGTAGGTAGGATATGGTTGAGGAAGGTAAACTATCTTACAGGAGGATCCAATATTATCGTTAACATATGACCTAAAATAAGTTCTGATATGAACGCAACCTCTATAATGAAGGTGGAGATGATGGATATTGTTATAGCTTTACTATAACAATCTCTACACAACACCATTATCTCAACTACCACCACCACACCACTTATTAATAAAGTACTTATACATGTGTGTGTACAAATTTAAATTTAGGTAGACAAACTAAAGAAAATGTAGTCGTCTCTCTCTCTCTCTTTCTCTCTCTCTCTCTCTCTCTACATATATATGTATATATATATATATATATATATATATATATATATATAAATGCAAAGAATGGTGTTAAGTGCTTAATATGTATCCCCAATATGCAAATTACCAACAACATCAGTGGAATGGCTAACCGCAAGGTACAGTGTAGTAGGAGAGAAGCAAAGCAACAATACCTTGAACTAATGCTTCAGAGAACTAGTGCTCTTAAACACAGGATATGATACAGAGCATTCCACTATATTAGGAAGAAGGCAGGACATTCCAGAGACTCAAGAAACTAAATATACCAACCCTTTTATTTTTATTTTATGACATACAGAGATACACTATTCTAAAAAACTGACCAAGTTATGAAAATAGCAGAGTTATAAAACAACTGATTAAGAAAAGAATTACTTAGATGAGTCGTAGTTTAGGTTTTTGCCAGGATGGGGTACCACTGATGCCCATCTTAATGACACAACTACAGTAGGAGTGTCCTTGATATCTTCTTGATGAGAGAGAGAGAGACAACTACAAGAAAAGTTCTCAGGTAAGAGCAAACTACTAAACCTAGCGTTTATCAACCTGGAGAAAGCTTGTGTCAGGATACAATACGTCAGTTTGGTAATCATTGAAAAACAAAAAGATGTAGATAAACAGTGTGTAAGATCCATGTAAGCTATGTGCAGAGATGCTGTTTGCAAGGTGAGATTTAGCAATGAGTTCAACTTAAAATTTAACTCAAGATCACCTTTTCCAATTCCCCCTCCCATCTCAAAGTTACTTGGTGACTCTGCTGGTGCCACATAAAAAGCATCCAGTCCACACTGCAAACTGGTTGGCATTTGGAAGGACATCCAACTGTAAAACCCATGCCAAAACTGACCTCACCTGTGCTAGTACCACACAAAAGGCACTCAGTCCAATCTGCAGAGTAGTTGCTTTTAGGAAGGGCATCTAGCCATAAAAACCATGCCAAAACAGACACAGAAGCTTGGTGTAGTCTTCTGCCTGGTTAGCTCCTGTCAAACCATCCAAGCCATGCCAGCATGGAAGGCAGATGTTAAACAATGATGATAATGATGTAGGTGTCTTATCAATTTCTATCCTCCTACTGTTTATTATAATTATCTTGGTCGTGAAAGAAAAATTTACAACAGGCTGTCCAGGGATAGATACCCTTGTATACTGATAACCTAACAATGGTATCTATCAAGGTTTAGAGAAGAAATTTCAAATGTTAAAAGTAAAATCTAGTTTCTAGAGACCTCAAAATACACCTAGCAGTAAAGAAGACAGACTTCCATTACCATGCTTGATATGCAGAAGTAAGTAGAAATTATGCATTATATCCATTGTAAACTATGGATGCATAAGGTATGGTGGAACTAAGAGCAAGCTGAGTGAAAAGGAAGACTTTGCATGTACAGATAGAAAGGAGTAGTTATCAGTAACAGCATCCTTGAAATTCTTTAAAATGCTCAGAATGCTTGCTAGAAGTAATTGATAGCTTCTAATTGTAACCAAATTAGCCGTGGAGTTTGTGTTCTAAAAGCATAGAAGCCAAAGTAAGAACAAGATGTAAAAGATTCAGTAAGCTATTAGCTCTATTGGCAACAAAGGTATTGTCTTACTAAATACTGATCAAATTGTGTAACTCTTGTTCAAATTCTGCCACAGTTGACTTTATCCTTCATCATTTCAGGGTCAAGGAAATAAGAACTAATTAAGCCCTGGGGTTGATGTAATCATCTACCCTGTCCCTACCAAATTTCAGGCTTTGTGCCTATAACAAACGATTATTTATCTGACAGAGTTATCTCTCTTCACCCTAAATATAACTTTTTTATTTTCTTACAAGATCAATAAAATATATATCAAATAATATACTGAGCTTACTGTAAGTGACTATATACTCTTGTAGCACAATGCTCCAGCATGAGTAAGTCCAATGACTGAAACTAATAAAAGAATAAAACTGTACTATGTAAAAGAAGTCTCAATTCCTTACTACAGTCACTTCTATTCCTTACAAGTTTGTAGCTAATAACCACAATAACTTAATTTTGGTTCTGTGCTCAGTTGCTAAGCTTCAATTGAAAATAATACCAGTGTCTATGTTATTTAATTCTGTTATGGTGAACTTTACTAAACCTTAAGACATTCAAAAACAGAGAGACCAATAAACTGGTTTAAACAAGTGCAGACTGTCACACACACCATTCAATCAAACATTGTTTCCCCTCTGTGCAATGTCATTCTCAAGCTGACAGCAGAAATCTGGGCATATCTGGTTCAGTAGATCTGTATATTTCTTGTATGAAAGTGCCATTGTATATTATAGGTCTATTGGTTAACTGTTGGACAACAGCGACAATATCAACAATGTACACAGTCTGTGTATTCAATCTTTTGTATGTCAGACGTGTTCATTTGTAAAATACAAACTAAAAAATATTTTCTTTTCATATTTATTCTCTTTTATTTTTATTTTTTTAACATTTATTTCACTGATATTTTAAGATTTGTCATGATACTGCATTACATAATCTCTTGATGTATTCATTTGTTTTACTTTCTTTTTGTCAAACACTTTCATAGCCTTTCTTGATATTATCTATACTTTTATATAACGATTTAAAGACAATTAATTAATGATATAAAAACTATAAGAAAACATGATTTTATGAAGTCTTATTTGCCATGTAAATAAGTGGAGTTTCATTCAAATTTCTATTACATTTTACCAGTTCTTTTTTTGTCTTGTAACTTCATTTATTTTTTCCTAATACCTTACATATACAATTAAAATAATAATTATTAATTCAATAATAATAATAATGTTGTTATTATTATTGTTATTATTATTATTAAGGTGGTGAACTGGCAGAACTGTTAGCACATCTGGAAAAATGTTTAGCAGCATTCTGTCCATTTTTATGTTCTGTGTTCAAATTCTGCCAAGGTTGACTTTGCCTTTCATCTTTTCAGGGTCCATAAATTAAGTACTAGTGGGATTAATGTTCTCAACTACTCCCCTCCTCCTAAATTTAGACCTTATGCCTTTGATAGAAAGGATTATTATTATTATTATTTATTATAATTATTATGACAATTTGAAATTGAAATTTGAATGAAACTCGAGAACAGGTGACTTGATGACATGTCAACTGTCCCCTATTGCTTCAAACCTTTTATTGCATCTTTTGATGAGTCTATGACTACTAATGGCATGCTAACTGCTACACCTAGGTGTGATGGACGTGTCAGTTGTAAAATTCCTGCTGAGAATTCCATATTTGGAGGAGACCCCTGTACTGGCACCTTCAAGTACCTTGAGGTACATTACATATGTGAGAAAGGTATGTTTTCCCAAATATTTTTTTACATCTGACTTTATTGTATTAGTGAATTTTGATCACATTATAGATATTGTTATCATTATCATCGTTGTTGTTGTTGTTATTTAGGGCAATGAATTGGCAGAATCATTTAGGAGTAGCATAAAGATCATTTCTCTTTCAAATGTCACCTAGGTCAACTTTGCCTTTAATTCCCCCAGGGTCAGAAAAATAAAGTATCACTCCAAATTCTGGGATCAATTGTAGCACCCATACCCTTCCACTGAAACTTGGTTTAGATCTGAAGCCTTTATTATTATTATTATTATTATTATTATTATTATCATAATCTTCCACTGAGGTTGACACTGCCTTCATCTTTTCGGGGTTGATAAAATAAGTACCAATGAAACACTGAGGTCGGTATAATCAACTAGTCCCCTCCTCCAAAATTTCAGGCCTTGTGTCTTTAGTAGAAAGGATTATTATTATATTCCACTGAGATTGACTTTGCCTTTCATCCTTTTAGGGTTGATAAATTAAGTACCAGTGAATCACTGGGTCAGTATAATTGATAAGCTCCCTTCTTGAAAATATTGGGCCTTGTACCTATAACAGAAAGGATTATTATTATTATTATTATTATTATTATATTCCACTGAAATAAACTCTACTTTTCATCCTTTCATGGTGGATAAATTATCAGTCATGTACTGGAGTCAATGTAATTGATTTGTCCCCTCCCCCAAAATTTCAGGCCTTGTGCCTTTAGTAGAAAGGATTATTTTCATTATTATTATATTCCACCAAGGTTGACTTTCCCATATCATCCTTTCAGAGTTGATGAAATAAGTAAGTACCAGTTGAACACTGGGGTCAATGTAATCAACTTGCCCTCTTACCCAGTATTTCGGGCCTTGTGCTTATAGTTGAAAGGATTATTATTATTATTATTAATTTACTGAAGCAGATTTTTCTATGGTTGGAGACCCTCCCTGTCACCAACCCTTAC